>NW_006800281.1:0-38134 GCF_000485575.1 Poecilia formosa
TGATAACCACTACACTACAGGAACTGAACTTCTCTGCTTTGTTTCAGTTTGAGGTTCCAAAGTTGATGATGTGAGATGCAACATGAAAATTTCAACTTAGGTTTTACACTCAGATGCCTAGATTCAGAGTACAGACCATGACACCACAGAACCCTTGTTGACCTTTAGAAAACACCTGTGATGAATAGAACATGCAAAGTCTGTTTCTGTCTGGTTTCAAACCAGAGAACTTCTGCGTGTGAAGCAAACATGATAACCACTACACTACAGGAACTCATGCTCTTTGCAGTGTTCCTGGTAGATGATCCAAATTTTGTTAAAGACTAATGTCAACGATGGGCATGGAACAATGTCAAATACTTACAGATCCTCTCAGAGAGCAAAGTAACTTGGTGAACAAACTGTCAGACTTATGCTTGTACCCAACTTCACATTACAGTCCATAAACTAAGACTGGGATCAAAAAATTATATTGAAGATGTCATTAGCAGAGACAAATGGTTCTGCAGAGACTTGGCTAAATGGCTATGAAATAAAATCAATCGTTACAAATAAAAGATGGTTCAAAAGTAAAATTAACACATTAAAATAAAAAATATATCTCTGTAATACAATCAACTCTTGAAAATTAAAAATGGTTCAAAAATAATATCAACACTTCAAAATACAAAATCTCTGGAAAATAAAATAATATGTATGTTGTTTTGAAAAACATTAGAATATAAGCACTTTTATCAAATCTTCATTGTGGTAAGATCATGTAAGTTCTTAAATCCATGGAAACTCATCAGCTTGTAAGGTAGGTGAGTTAGCTCAACAGGTTAGAGCACAGTGCTGGTAATGCTGAGGTCATCGGTTCAAACCCCACACAGGTCAATTCATGTCTAAGGCCTTTCAGACAATCAATACTTCAAAATAAATAAGAGTTCAAAAATAAAATCAACATTATAAAAAAAGGTTCAAAAATAAAATCAACACTATAAAAAAAGGGTTCAAAAATAAAAACACTTCAAAACAAAAAATGGTTCAAAAATAAAATCAACACTTTAAAATGAAATGGGTTCAAAAATAAAATCAACACTTTAAAATGAAATGGGTTCAAAAATAAAATCAACACTTTAAAATAAAAAAGGGTTCAAAAATAAAATCAACAGTTTACAATAAATAAGGTTTCAAAATTAAAATCAACACTTCAAAATTAAAAATGGTTCATTTATGTTTTCGCATCCACCTGAATAATATCTAGTTGCGCCCCTGGTTGTGTTAATCCATTTGAGGAGCCAGTAGTTTATCTTGAGGAAATAAATGACGATGCAAAAGTTAATTAGACTGTAACATGCGCAGTCCGCTGCTCAACCACTGCGGACTGCGAAGAATTAGAAACCGCTGGGAGAAACTCATTTAACAAATGGAGCCTTCTGGGTTCACGTTACCCAGGAGAGCGGCGTTTCTGGAGGAGCTGCAGACGTAACATCTGTCCGTTTCGGATAAAATGACATGGCGGGCCACATGTGGCCTTGAGTTTGACACATGTGATTTAGGGTGTTTCCACACCTGATGTGTGTACGATGGTGTCTGTACGATTGGGAACCAGAATTGAAACATTTGTTAGATTTGTCACTGCATTGTCAAACAATCCAAACTAATCAAACGAGTTCTTTTGCAGATTTAGTTGTTTTACTTTTGAAACTTAGAAATTTCCATCTGTTTTCCTAGAAATTTCTGACATCAACTTTGAAATTTTTTTCTAGAAATTTTCCATTTTAATCTCAAAATTTGAGGGGTTTTTTCTAGCAAGTGTGAGACTTTTCAGCCTCAGACGTTTTTCTCTAGAAAATTACAGAAATTAATCTTACAATCTTAGTCTTTTTCTAGTANTCGCTCCCATCCTGTGTTTTAAGGTTTTTTAAATGTGTTAATGTGTCTCTTGAGGTGTTTATTTAGATCACTTCTGTTTTTGATAGTACTATGTATGGGCCTTACCACCTGAAAGGCCATTTAGGGTGTTTCCACACCTGGTGGACTCTGTACGATTGGGAACCAGAATTGAAACATTTGTTACATTTGTCACTACATTGTCAAACAATCCAAACTAATCAAACGAGTTCTTTTGCAGATTTAGTTGTTTTACTTTTGAAACTTAGAAATTTTCATCTGTTTTCCTAGAAATTTCGGACATCAACTTTGAAATTTTTTTCTAGAAATTTTCCATTTTAATCTCAAAATTTGAGGGGTTTTTCTAGCAAGTGTGAGACTTTTCAGCCTCAGACGTTTTTCTCTAGAAAATTACAGAAATTAATCTTACAATCTTAGTCTTTTTCTAGTATTTGGCAGAATGTACTCCTCCCTTTTTTTCTATCTTCAATGACCCTAAAACGCCGTCGTAGTTGTAGAATTTCTCTTTTGTTTTTGGCAAAACACCACGAGCTATTTCTCCTGCTAGTGCTAGATTTCCACGTTTGTTTTGTTTCCATATATCCAGGATGCAGTGCGGTATAGTCCACTTCCTGCTTTTGGATCGGTTTGCATTCACATTTTCTTTTGAGCTGTGCCAGAGTTCACTTGAACCGAACCGAAACCGAGGTTTTTAGGAGGATAAGAGTTCACTTTCTTGTTCCATCAGAGTTCAGCTGCTGCGTATTCACACCTCCCCAAACGAACCGGACTTTCTAGGGAAGCATCCTACAGTTTGATTAAAGCGGACTAAGCAGGCTGGTGTGAATGCCACCTTCATTGCCTGACAAGTTAGGCAATGAAGGTGGCTAACTTAATTGGCTAACTTGTTATGAGTTTATAGCTGGTAACTGATATTGTGCTGATTCCAGGCTCAGTCCCGTCTCAGTGAAGCATCTCAGCGGCTGGACCTCCTCAGGGACTCCTTGGACCAGCGCTTGGCAGAACTGCCAGAGGACCATCCGAAGTCCAGCATCATCAAGGAGGAGCTGGTTCTGGCCTCCTCACCGGCCTTCAGCTCCCGCCATGGCGCCCCCTATCTGCAGAACCAATACAGCACCCTGAACAAGCCCTCTCCTCTCACCGGTAGGCCAACACTTGATAAATACAGGGACATTGAGTGTTTCTTAACCTACTGTGGATTATTAGGACCGATGTAGAAAAAATAAAAAAATCTGATCATGGAGGAGTACATTTTCACCAAAAAATTCAGGAATTTCTTGGTTGTTTTCACACATTTATGACTAAAATTTTGGATATCCTCTCGTAGTAAAAACAATTTTTTTTAATGAATAACAATAAAAACCTGCTGTATTAAAAGTACAATATTCTTTTACATTATAAAGTCAGATATTTTTGACCAAAACTGCCAGAAGTCCTCCTAGGTTAAAGTGGTAAATCCAGGAGATGAACATCTGGATGTTTTTCGGCGTAAATGTTTGAATGCAGGCTCTTTATCAGAACCTTGTCGTCCAGGGTGCTGACCCGAAGCAGCCATGCTGGAGCTGCTTCTTCTCTTGTCTCAGGCATGCGTTATGGTTCCTGTTAGAGGCGTTCATGTCGAGTCTGGACCCAGGAAATGTCGTTCTGATGCAGGAAAAGAGCCCAGATGGACCACGTTGGAAAATATCCAGATACGCATTTCGTGTTGTAAATCTCTGACATAATCTTAATAAACTTTTTTAAATGCAAATTTCTGACTTTACAGTGTCGGATAATTTGTTGGTGTTAATTTGGTAAAATGTTGGTGGAAAATTTACGTTTTATTTCTTGCAAATTTACAACTTTTTGACATCAAAGAATGTCCATGTTTCTTATACATACGCTAAATAAATGTAGAAATTTTTTGGTGGAATTTAAATCAAGTATATTTTATAGCACATTTCAGCAGCAAGGCGGTTCAAAAGTGCTTTAAATCACAAAAACTAGGTTTTTTTTTTTTTTAAATTTTGGGGAGATTGATGATCGGACAATTTTAGTCAACCACTGTCCTCTGGAAGGTTTTTTGACAGACTGGTCCACCAGGTCATTTCTGCACGTTTGCAGTTAACAATGGTCACCAACTCTGTTGCTACTTCAGCAACTTTCTTGCTATATTGATCAACATTTCAGACAAAAAAATTATTGGCCAAAATCTGATTCGGCAGGTTAGGCTTTTTAAAAGATCGGTAACCTGCGATCAGCCGGAGAATTGCAATCGGTGCATCCCTAATATAAACGTCACACAGTCATCAGTTATGAAACAATCAATCGACTTTACAATTTCTCAGATGCCATCATCAAGCAAATACTCAGTGGCTCCAGAACTGTTTTTCTTTTATCCCGCCTTCACAACGATGCCGTCAAATCTGTCCAAGTTGGCCTTAAACTGCAGTCTATAAAAACCACAGTTGTGAGACAAAATGGAAAAATCCAATTTGCAGTTTCCATGCTTGTCTATGTGAATAAAAAGCTGGCAGGTGGGACTAGCATGACTGTGTTTGTTTGGCCTGCTGTGCTCTGACCTGCAGTCGTTTGCTACCTGCGCTGTTGTCCCTCTGTCCTCAGGCACCCTGCAGGTGCAGCTGCTGGGCTGCGTTGGATTGTTGGAGGTCGTCCCAGGCCGCAGCAAAGGGACATCTGTCACGCTGCCCTGCTACAGCCCTGGAGACACCAAGTCCTTCATGAGAGGCAGCAAGGGACTGTACGGACGCAGCGGCTCTGTCAGCGGGAAGACGCCCAGCAAGACTGAAGAACTCTCCTGTAAGCATTACTCTTGATTTCAGGAGGTGTTTTATGATTTAACCCAGCTGCTGCAAAGTCTGCAGGGAGATATTTGTTCCAAAATATTTTAAAATTATAGTTTTAACCTTAATTTCCTGCTTCAACTAATTAATATATTCTTTCCATTCTTCAAATTCATGCTATTAATTAGAGCAGGCTTGTTTTAAGTCCATAATTCTTTAAGTTGTATGTGAAATCCTCTTCCAGTGGATCAAGACATTTTAACTTAGATTATGGGGAAATATTTTGTTCCACTGGCAGATTATTTTGCTTATAACTCGCACTTTTTCGTCAATATTGATGAATTATTTACTAAGAACAAACTCCTAATTCTTTCATAAAAGTTATTTGTATGTTAGTTTTGTCTTGTCTTTACTGTACTAAGGTACAAGCTTTTTACATGTTGATGTTTGGAGTATTTTTTAGCTGCAGATGCTTTTTTTGATCAAACATTCAGAATGTTTGATCAAAAATGTATCGCATTTTAAGCGATAGAATGTTTATTTTATTATTTAAAAAAGGAATTTAATTACTTGTTTGCAGCTTTTTATATATTTCTAACATTGTATAAAAATGAAATTCTGCAGAATGTGGCAGTATTTTTTTTTACCAGATTAATCATCAGAATAGATTAATTGATTACTAAAATAATCGTTAGTTGCATCTTTATATTCATTAATGCATTATAGTTGGGGAAATAAAGGTAAAAAATGCCAAAGAGACTCAGTTTGCTCTCTTTAGCTAATAGAAGAACTAAAATTTGCCACAAAATACACAATGTGGCCCATTTTTATGCCATTTCCACCAATGGAGGCAAAGTTAGGTGCACGTTTTCTTAAAACCAATGTATAATTTGTCTCATAGATGTAATTTCTGTTGTTCGTAGCTGAGGTGAGCGCGGTGCTGAAGTTGGACAACAGCGTGGTCGGACAGACGGCCTGGAGGACCGTAGGAGAACAGGCCTGGGATCAGACCTTCACTGTAGAGCTGGAAAGGGTCAGCACACACACACACGCGCGCACTCCCAAAAGTCTACATGAACATATAAACCGTAAAAGTAGCAATGAGTAATACAAGTATGAATGTTTTAGTCAAGAGAGTTGGAGATCGCAGTTTACTGGAAGGATTATCGCTCACTTTGCGCCCTGAAGTACCTGAAGCTGGAGGAGTTCCTGGACAACCAGAAACACCGAGTGCAGCTGGAGCTGGAGCCTCAGGGCCTGCTGCTGGCCGAGGTACGCCCATCTTTACCTTCATGCTAACTTATCCAGTGCTAATTACCAACAAGCTGTCGTCTGTGCTATCTGTGTTCGTCCACCAGGTGACCTTCTTTAACCCGGTCATCGAGCGAGTTCCTCGCCTCCAAAGACAAAAGAAAATCTTTTCAAAGCAGCAAGGTGGGAGAACAGACTCAACATTAATTTATTTGTCCGTTTCATTCAAATACAGCTGAAAATGAACTTGTCACATGTTGATGTAAACAGAGGTTTTGAATGAAAAGGAGTAGTTGGAAGAGAAAATTATTCTTTTGAGAGTCTAACCCTTCTCCCAAAAGTCATTCTACCATAAATATCAACCATCCATCTACAGCTCTGGAAGATATTAAGAGAGCACTTAAATTGATCAGTTTCTCTGATTTTTCTCTTTATAGGTATATATTGGAGTAAAACGAACTTTGTTCTTTTTTTTTACGAACTACTAATAACACGTCTCTGAAATTCCAAGCAAAAATGTTGTATTTATTTGCAGAAACTGAAAAAAGGTCACAATAACGAAAAAGATGCAGCGCTTTCAGACCTCAGATAAAAGAAAACAAGTTCATGTTCATTTAAAAACAACAATACTAACGTTTTAACTCAGGAAGAGTTCAGGAATAAATATTTGGTGGAATAACCAGGAGGTTTTATTTCCAGAGCCGTAGATACATCTTTAAACAAAAAACAGGAACATAAATTTAAAAAAGTTATATTATATTACTGTCCTTATACCTTGATAGAATATTTTATTTTCTTAAAAGTGAAAATTTGTCTAATCTCTTTTCAGACAAATTTTTTTCCCCAAACACAACGTTCCACTTGTTCAGTTCTAACTTTATTTTAATTCACAAAATCTCCAATTTCTAACTACAAATGCCATCTCTTTTAATAAATATTTTTTTGCAAATGTGTTGGTAATATACTTTTATGTGTTTTAAACATAACTTGCAGAAAATAATCCACCAACTCATGAAATTTAATACATTTTAAACTGAAGAGTTGATTTGTTGGATCTCTGTAGCATTTTCTGCTTATAATCCTATTAGCGCTTTGTTGCAAAATAAAAATAAAACATGAAAAAAATGTTTTAAAAAATCGGCAAGGTGCATGTTTTTTTGTTTGTTTGTTTTTTTTAAAGCTGTGAAAAGTTAAAGGAGAGAAACAAACGTGGCCTCACAGCCGCTAGATCTGTTAGTTTTGTTCTCTCTTTGGTGCAACAGCGCCCTCTAGCGTTCAAGTCATGTACAGCTCATTTAGAGAGGTTTTTCTTCTGGTTTAAAGCACCTTACAAAGGTATTCAAACCCATTAAACTATTTTACACTATATGCTACAAACATCAATGGATTTTACTGGAGTTTTAAGTGTTCTACCACAAAGTGTTAAGGCCAATAGAGGGGGGGAAAAAATCAGTCACTGAGGAGCAAATTTCTGCCAAAAATCTGAAAGTTTCTAGATTAATTTCACATGTTTACAAACAAGAAAAGATGTTGGCTATGCTCTTATGTGGGAAAGTCATACATTTCCAAAAAAAAGAAGCATTTCCATGATAAAAAAAACCCCCAAAAAACATTTCAATATTAAAACTACATTTTAACAATTTTAAGACTTTGTCATAATTTTATTTGTTTGAATGCTAAATTCAAGTAGAAATCTCTGAGACATTAGGTAGAAACTTGCTTCTACATGGTCAATATATTGTATATATTTTATCTACAGTGATCTTAATACTCCATCATTGTTTTCAAATCTTAAAAGTGTGGAGTGCATTTGTATTTAGGAAAACCCTCCATGTTGGCCTGTCACAATAACAAATTTTACTGGACGATAAACTGTCCCAGTAACTATTGGAATTATAAACAATTATATTGTTGTGAGACCATTTAAAATTGATTACGGCATAATAATGCAAATTCGGCTTCTCAAACACCAATGAACTTTAATTTAGTAAAGATCACTTTACACTGGAACTGGAAGACATTTTAAATATCCAAAATGAAACGACCAAAAACTACTGCTGGTGCTGCCACCACCGTGTTTCACAACAGAGACGGTGTGTTCAGGGTAATATGTAGTTTTTTGTGTTTTTTTTTGTTTTTTTTAGATTTACATGTTCAGAGGACCTTAATGAAAAGTCACTTGTAAATTTCTTACCATTTCAATATGAAATATAAAATACTAACTGAATTACAGAAAAGTTATTCAAAGCTGAACAAAATGAAAACTGAAGTAATTTGATGTCATTTTATTTGCCTGAAATGTTCCAGCATTACAGTTAATGAGACGATAGTGACTCTTCCTGTTCGTTCTTCCAGGCAAGGCGTTCCTCCGGGCGCGTCAGATGAACGTGGACATCGGGACGTGGGTGAGGCTGCTCCGAAACGCAATTCCCACCGTGAACAACTCGGGAACCTACAGTCCCAACACTCACAGCCTGACTCTGAACTCTGGGTGAGACGAGAGATATTTCTGTTCACCACGCAGGTCAGACGCTCCAGGCGGCTCGATGCGGACATGAAACCTTTCCTTGATCCTTTTCTCCTGTGACTGGTTGTGATGCTTTCACGGCCCTGTGTCTAACGCTCCTGTTGTGTTTTGTTCCGTGTCTGTCCGTTGTCATGCCAACGTCGGCCTGTCGTCGTGTCCGTGTGAAACTTTCAGGGAGATCTCAGTGGAGAAATTGAGTCTGGACAACGACTCTCCGATAAGAGGAGATTTGAAGAGAGAAACGGACACTCTCACTCCAGTGAGGCAGGCAGAGAAAGAGGAAAACCAGGAAGTAGGGGAGGTGTGTGAGCAGGGATTTCTAAATTTGCACTTTCAGCATTATTTTATGATTTAAAAAATAAAAAAAAACAAAGGCTGTCCCTCCACTAACTGATAAAGACTCAGTGCAGAAGCTAAGCGCAGCACAGGAGCCGATGTGTTACCTCCAAGCCTTGTCCCTCGTCTACCATTGTGTGTTCTCACCTCTGCCTCGGCATGTTTTTTTTTTTGTCCTTTATGTCTGTTTCCTAACGTTCTCCTGAAGGATCACCCGGCAGTCATCGAGTCCCTCTCTCCCCAAGACCAAATCCCCAAGTCCCCTGCCCGAACCCCACCTGCTAGCAGGTACAAACACACTAAAACACAACCTGGGGTGCATTTAACTCTTTAATATAAGCTGCAATTTCCAAACTGGATGTTTGGTTTGTCTCTTTCTACGTGCAGTTTGTGCTTTCTTTGAGCCTTGTGTTTTTAATCTTTTTTCCATTTGTTGTTCTTAGGCAGAAGAAAGGACCTCTGTCCATTCAGGACTTCAAGCTCATTGCTGTGCTGGGAAGGGGACACTTTGGGAAGGTAACCGTCACAAATTTACTTTTCTTTCTCTCTCTTTAGCTTAAAGGTTGGGCTACATGGACTCCGAATTTTATTGTGATATTTTGTGGTACTATTGTACCACAATAGTACCACAATACTATAGCAAGAAATGGAAAGAGGAGTTAATTTATGCAAAAATAAAAAAAAACATTGTTCGACTTTTTAAACTCAAAAATTTCCATGTTTTCTTTTCTTTTTAGAAAATTTCTCAGATCAAAACATTTGAATTTTTTTTCTTGCAATTTTTTTTGCTTTTTAAAGTCAAATTTTCTTATGTTTTTCAGAAAATTCCTGAGATTAATCTCAATTTATTGGGTTTTTTACGTGGAAATGTACTGTTTTTTTGTCTGACTATTACGATAACGATAAAGAATGTGATTCTAAAAAAAACTACTTATTACTTAATTTTAGGTAACTGTATGGCACAGCATTTATAGTACCACAACCTCAAATATTGTTCTTGAAAATTAGAATTTGAAACAGATTTCTTCAGGAAGCCACTTACTTAAGAAAAGGTGTCAATTGTGTCAATAAATGCATTTATTTGGAAATTTGATTAATTTTCCCATTTAATAAATTCTGAAATTTATGACTTAATTAAATGCAGTTACTGTGTGCTGAAAATATCACACAGTGACTGCATTTAATATTTCTGAATTTACTGATATTTATACATGCATTCATGGAACAATAGAGTAAATAAGAAAAATAACATTTCCAATCATATTGTCAGTTTTGGTTTTTACTTACCATCAACAACTGAATTTTCTCATGACACAATAACTCAAACTTCTTGTCATGATAATAAATTAAAGTCCAGATGAGAATAAAAATGCAGAAGATTTGCATGGATATATTTCTGCTTAATTAGCAAACTATTTGTCTGCTCCACAAAAATTTAGGACGTTATTTGTGTCAGTTGTTTCTAAAATGCAAATGAGACGTTTATTGTTCAAAACTCCCTATTAACATTTAATGAAACCTGTGAGTATTATCAGAATACATAAACCTACAAACGGGATTAGTTGAAAGTTTCTTTGGTGTTTTGTTCCTCCGGTGAAACAAAATGTGTTTGTGTGTCTGCAGGTGCTGCTGTCAGAGTACAGGAAGACGGGCACAATGTACGCCATCAAAGCCCTGAAAAAAGGAGACATAATCGCTCGGGATGAGGTGGAAAGGTGTGTGTTTATTCCTCAACCGTGACACTGTGCTGGCTGTGTTTGATCAAAAAGGTTTAGATCTCCTTTAGACACACAGCTCTGTGTGCTTTGTCCTGATTTACAGTAAAAACAGCTCATCTTTCAGCCCATCGACCAAAATAAAACAATTCTCTGTAATTCTGTGTGTATTTCACCTTTTCCCTATTGTTTTAATCTCTTTTGTTTTTTCCCGCTGCCAGTCTGATGTGTGAGAAGCGCATCTTTGAGATCGTGAACATGTCTCACCATCCCTTCCTGGTCAACCTGTTTGCGTGCTTCCAAACGCCGGAGCATGTTTGCTTCGTCATGGAGTACACGGCGGGAGGCGACCTGATGATGCACATCCACACCGACGTTTTCACAGAGCCAAGAGCCGTGTACGTGATGCCTCTGCGTGTGTGTGTGTGCGTGCGTGTGTGTGTGTGTTTCAGAAAGTCTAACATGCTTTCCAATCAGAATTAAGCTTTTTCTGGTGTTTTAGTGCAATATTCCATATTTTGGTGACTTATTTAACTTAAACAAGGTATTTCCAACATTATAAAGAAGGAATGGATACAGAGTATTGAATTGGAGTATACCGTATTTTTCGGACTATAAGCTTTTTTTCCCCACGCTTACAGCCCGGAGCGGCTTTTGTGTGGATTTTTCTTCAACCTCCAGGGGGCGCTTTAGCAGGAAGTGAATCATTGGAAGTCAGAATTGGAAATCAAAGAAGAAAGTGCTAATTTTCATTTAGAACAAGCACATGATAGCAGCAGGCACGACGGAGAAATGTTCTCAAACTCATACCCCCCCGTTATGGAAACAACACGAAGAAGTTTATATGATGCAGCTTTTAAGTGGAAGGGTATCGATCTGTACTAGCAGATCGGTAGCCGCTGCACTAAGCTCGCTGTGAGCGAATCCATGGTTCCGCGTTGGAAACGCAGAGCTGCGTCCTTGTGAAAAACCGAGAGCTGCTGAGATACCAGATTTTATATGTACGTTTCCAGTTTGTTTGTTTTGTTTTGTTTTTTTTTACTTTGTAGGTGCGGCTTATAGGGAGGTGCACTCTGTAGTCCGGAAAATACGTATTTTGCATATTACATCGCAAATCCTTCTACAAATAAGTTCTAATAATCACTGCTTTGTGGAAACTGTTTTGTAGTCTGTGGATCTGTTTAGTGAGCTTTAGCCAGAACTGATTAGCATAAACACAAAGCATGCAACATAGTTTGAAGGAAAGCGAAAAACTATTATTAATTACAAAATGATAATATTTTAATCCTCTTAATTAGGGACAAACTAAGTAGGGGAGAATTCAGACCTCATTTATATGAATAAATAGACTCAAAAAAGGTAATTTGCCGAAAGAACAACATAGAGCAGTCATTAAGCCAAAAGATTACAAAACTATTTACATTTTCTATTTAAGATTTCAAAATTATATCCACTAATGGAATACCATGTTATTGCATTTTAGGCAACAAAATATTTATTTTCTTACATTGAAAAGATATTTAAGTTTATTTGCATCTTTTCATGTATTTTAAATATTTCATTAAAGAAAACTTAAGTGGTTCAATGAAAAATCAGTAGAATGTGTCACTTTCTGCATACGATTAATCAATTAATCGCCAAAATAATCAATTACTAAAATAATTGTTTGTTGCATCTGTGTGTCTGATCATGCAGAAAGTTTGGTGACTGACTTCAGATTTCATCTCAGTTCCTCACGCTGCTCCTTTGGTTTCAGGTTTTACTCTGCCTGTGTGGTTCTTGGACTTCAGTTCCTTCATGACCATAAGATTGTGTACAGGTGAGTGAAAGTCACTCAAACACACATTTGATCTTTACGTTGGTGAGAACATGAGCTACTGACTCTTCTAACATTCTCCACCAAGTATCTTCTTCTCTAAATCAGATCTAATTACAGCCACTAACAGTGCTGCTAAAGAGAGCCGTCAGAGTCACACACAATGCTAGTTTTCCTACGAACATAAATCCTTTAAGTCCAATTTATTAAAATTGCAGGTTATTGTGAAATATCAAACTGTACTATTCATTAGGGATGCTCCGATCAGGTTTTTTGCTGCCAATTCCGATACCGATCATCATGAGGCCGATCACCTGGAGTGGCTGTTAATTTTTCGGTTTAGGTATAAATGATCCTATGTTATCTGGCAAAATTTAAAAATTATCTGGCAATAAATTCACCTAATTTAGACATAATAGACATATTTTAATACATATGTAAAATCTTTTTTTTAAGTTACGTGCTGCAGTTTTAAGCAGACATTTGATGTCTGCTTAAAGTTCACTCTCTGGTGAGGTTGAGCGGCGCTACGTCTGTGAAATATTACTACCAGTAGCGCGTAGCGGCGGTCCAAGAGTGACAGCAGAACCAGCGTCTTACACCGCTAGCTCGAAGACTTGAATTATCTTTCAGGTTATTTGTTTAGCTTTCTGACCGTGATGCTAATCTGGGTGAGTGTTGGTAGTTGTGCGCTGCTTCCGGATGTCCTTTTTTCCTGCATTGAGCCTCGATGTAGCCGAACTCCGTCAAGCGCTTGTTTTTTAAATGTCACATTAGATTCGTTGAGTTGATGCATTTTGACGTGTTTCTTTACCCCCGAGGTAATTTTCCGCCGCAACACGCAAACTTCCACCATTCACACTCAGAGCGTTCAAGTTCCACATGGCAGGATTTGTTGCTGCGCGCTTGAGCAGTGTGAAGGAAAGAGGAGATAAGCTGCACACGGAGGCTGCAAAGTGAGGTACAGGTGATCGGCAACAAGAGACCGTGATGGGCGATCACCGATCATACACTTTTTAATGGAAATCAGCCGATCGATCGGCACACCTCTACTATCCATGCGTATAATCTGTTATGATCTGTTACCTGAACATCTTCAGGAAATGTTTTATGAAAGAGGGGGTGGGCACAACTTAAGGTGAACGCTGAATTTCAAAATATGTAGCATCTGAACAGATTTAGTATCACTGTAACTGGAGTCAGACAATGGAACGAAATGAATTTGGAACTAAAACAATGCCCACTCATCAACCAGTTTAAAAATAAATACAAAGCTATGATACTCACATTGTGCAGGGAAGAAGGGAATGGACACAAATATGAGTCTGCTTTCAACTTTGAGATTCTGGCTTGTTGCAAAACATTTGGACAGGCCTCAGCTAAAGTTTGCCAGAATGAAAACGTACTCTGAAATATTTCTAGGTACTTTATGATGGTAAGCTGTGAACAGACGCATCTCACCTACATTTCTTGTCGCTTGCAGAGACCTCAAGCTCGACAACCTGCTGCTAGACATGGATGGTTACGTAAAGATTGCTGACTTTGGGCTTTGCAAAGAAGGTGGATATTGACGATGCAGAGCGGTAGGTTCTTACTTTACGCCGGCTCACAGAAACCGTTTGTTTTGTTTGCCTCTTTCGGCAGGAATGGGCTACGGGGACCGCACAAGCACGTTCTGTGGGACCCCTGAATTTTTGGCCCCGGAGGTCCTCACGGATACGTCTTACACCAGAGCCGTGGACTGGTGGGGACTCGGGGTTCTCATCTATGAAATGTTGGTGGGAGAGGTGAGGACTGGGGCTGTTTCACAGATTTATAAAGGCAGAAAAATGGCCGCCTAAAGGGTTTCAGTCGGTGATTAGAAACTTATAGATTTTTAACGAGAGTCTTTCCATATCAGTGACAAAAATCTGATTTTTTTTCTCTCTTTTTGTGAAATTTTATTTATTCATTTATTCATTTGTTTATTATTGGCGTGGTTGCTTGCCATCTCCGGTGTGAACTGCAAATGACCTGAAGGTGTCCCGCATGCGCAGCAGAGGGCGCAATAACGCTTATTGTTTTTCCCTCTCGTTTTGCCAACCGTCATAAAAAAAGTAGTAGAAGAAGAAGTGCTCACTGTTTGCGGAAGTAAACGTGGATGCTAATGGAGGAGCATGAGGTTGTTGTCCGACCGGAACCAGCACATTGGTTTTTTTTCTCGCTGGCGCGTTTCAGGACACAGAATAGTGAAATTTGTCGAGCATCAATGAGGTTCAGATAAGTATCGAATTTAGGACAACATATCAAAGTAGATTGGGTCGCATTCGAAAAAAAAAATTGATTTGTGTTATTCAAACTGCCATGAAAAGATCAGATCCAGGTCCCATTAAGGGAAAAATAATCCGATTGGGTCACTTCAGGCTGCAGTGTGAGCATATCCTTAGATTGGCGTCTGATAGGCTTATTTTACAAGTGTACATCCCGTTGTGCTGTAGCCTCAATGGCAATAAAAGGCTTTTGACTTTGACTTTTTTGATGATTGGGTCCAGCTGCTTGAATTATCGACATAAGTTCTGACTATACTGAGATTTTTTCTCTCAGATCTTAAAGCTTTACTCGGAGTCACTTTGGTTTATCATAGCTTAGCATTTAGTACCACTGCTAGGAACTTGGAGTCATTTTTCTCCAAGATGCTTTTTTTTTTTTTTTTTTCCAAATTTTTCCAGAACTGTCTTGAAATTAGGCACATTTTATCCCAAATCTCTTAGACGGATTAGACATAAATTGCTTGACAGTATTTGTGTTTGTTCTGTAGTCTCCATTCCCTGGTGATGATGAAGAGGAGGTGTTCGACAGCATTGTGAATGACGAAGTCCGCTACCCCCGCTTCCTCTCCACTGAGGCCATTGGCATCATGAGACGTGTAAGGATATTGTTCCTGTCGGCTTCGGGATACACAATAAAGACTTTATTTATTATTATTATTATTATTATTATTAACATTTAGGTGTAAACAATTGTAAAGTTGAAGGGCAATATGTGGTTTCCAAAATCCTGTAAAAGTCTAAATCTCAGGTTCAGTATTTGTTACGATAAAAACGTTTCCCTGTGCAATGAAAAACTTACTGTCTGCAAGAATGCTACTTTATAAAATAGGCAAAAAGTAAAAAATATAAAATTATCTTCTCGATATAGTAAAATATTATCTACAAGTACCAATAGCAAAATCGTAAATATATATAAATTTATAAACTAATTATTGCAATTAATATATATATAAAACAAAAAAGCATAGTTTATTGCAATTTCTTTTTTTCTTTTTTTTTGCAAAAATGGTTTAAAAAATGGGTTTAAGTGACTTACTTTAACTTTTGTCGATTTTAACAGGGGTTTAAAGGAAAATATCACAACATTTCTTGCAAATATTTGTAAAATAGCACCACAGAATCAGTGATTTTGATTGCAAAAAATTACAAAAGTCTCTCAATCCTGTAGGGGCTGACTGTTTCTGAAGGCAGTAAGTTGCTTTGGGGTGGATAAATGGGGTTGCATAAAATATTCAAGTGCATCAGCTGCAAACAACTTGGAAATTTACACATAAATGCACTTCAAAACTTATTTTAGAACAAACAGCAAATATCAACCCTTAGTAATTCTGCACTACTTTGTGTTGCTCTGTTTCATGGAATCCCAATAAAATGCGTTATAGTTGCTGCATGACAACATATGTAAGCTACATGGATGAGCACAGCTGATTAGGGGAATAAACTCCTGGTAATTTGTTGGTGTTTGTGTGCAGCTGTTGAGGAGGAATCCAGAGAGAAGGCTGGGATCAGGAGAGAAGGATGCAGAGGAGGTGAAGAAGCAGCCGTTTTTCAGAGTGAGTACGATCGAGTCCAGTTTTACTCGCTTCTCTCAACACTTAGAATAAAAACAAGGCTCATGTCCTTGAGTTCCTTGAAAATGCTTGATCTTTGTGTAAAGTCCTTGAAAGTACTTGATATTCAAACTGTACAGTTTTCTAATGAAGTGCAATCTAATGTTTTCACATTATTTACATGTTGATACACTTAATAAAAAGACACATTTTTTCTCACTGTCTGAAGTTAAATTAGACGAAACTTTTCTCGTTTTAGATCAGTTGGAATTACCAAAATAATTTTAATTTATTAAATGCTGGAAAACTTACCAAGAACATTTTTAGAGTTCTGTGTGACTTTCTTTGTCTATTATATTTAATTTAAGCAGGAAGGTAATTTACCTTAACATGATTTGTTTGGATTGTTTCAATGTAATGAATTTTTATTGGTCCTAATCTCTGTTGCTTATTGATCTGTGATTTTATACTTTTAACAATATTACTAAAATTGGGGGATTTTTTTTGTTAAATGAGTATGGTTTTTGTTGTTCTCTGACCTCTCAGGTGTGTAAGGTGTGTCAGAGACATTTCAAAACATACATTTTTTTATATATTTTAGTTTATTTTATCCCTGCTGTCTAATGCAGAATACTGTCACAAGACATCAATATTAGTAACAAATTTTGCCTCATAACTGTGGATTGAAACTGTCTTTTTTTAAATTAATTTGTATTGTTTCTATCGTCAAACTGGTGCTGCCAAAGTTTGAAAACTTACCTTGAAAATGCTTGAAAAGTTCTCAAATTTTACGGTGGGATACACCGACCCACTTTTCTCCCTTTCGATAACGATACAGATACCTTAGCTTTGGTATCGGATTGATACTGATCCGATACAGAGAAACATCGTTGAATTAACTCTGAACGTTTAGTTTTCAAACACAGACATAAATATACTGAATTAGAAATTTCTTTGATAACTTTGCACCAGAACATTTAAATTCACTAATGGCTTCAGAAACTTGTCCAAATATGTAAAAACAACTCAGTTTTAACTTGTTCATTCAGTGCAATCAGGAGTATTCACATCCACTCTGCCTTGTTTTTAAAAAACGAACCAAAAACGGATCGTTTCTGTGTTCTTGTCCGTCCAGAACGTGGACTGGGAGGCGCTGCTGCAGAGGAAGGTTCCCCCTCCCTTCGTCCCGTCTATTCGCAGCAAGGAAGACGTCAGCAACTTTGACGAGGAGTTCACCACGGAGCCTCCGGCGCTGACGCCGCCGCGCGAGGTGCGCTCGCTCTCCCGTAGAGACCAGGAGAGCTTCAGAGACTTCGATTACGTCTCGGACCTCTGCTAATTTACCGAAACCGCAGGCCTCTGAGGAAGGAATGTTGGGTATTTTTAAAGGCTTCGTCGAAGATCCAGCCTCCCGCCGGACGATGCGAGCTCTCGTCTGCTATTAATTACACTGTGAATGAACGAAGAGACTGAAGAGAGTTTGGTGTGTCTGCTTTTTAAAGATTGTGATCTGACTAAATCAGAGCTAGGGCAGGTAGTTGTCGGGCTTAGAAGCTCCATCACAGCAAAGAAACATAAACAAAAAACCCTTCATCCAGTCGGTGTACACCGGAGAGAAAACTCTGGCCTACGATTGGCTCGTGTACCATCGACTGTTTAGGGTTTTCTCTGTGGCCTCTCAAACCAATGCCTTACATTTTTACTTCTGTGTGTTCTGTCACCCTTTGTAAACTGATTTAAAAAGTGTGCAGTGATGAAAGAAAACCACAGAGTCTGTGCTCAAAATTTGGTAATTTATGGGCTATAAAAAAACCACTGCTGTGGATTATTCTGATGTCCACAAACATCTTTTTAAAACTGTGCTGCTTTGATTTTATGTCTGTAATTTGCAAATAAGCTGTATTTAATGCTTCATTTGTGCATTATTCAGCATCCAGCACATTTTTCTTTTTTTTTGTAATTGCGTACTTTGATCAGTAGATGTAATTTAAAAGTGTAGCAGAAAAACACTCAGAAGTCAGCATTAAAGCTATACTGCACACAGATTAGCAAAGGAAAACACTAAACTGTGATGTATCATGTTGTTACATATTAACTACATGCTACCAGAGTGTCTTCAACATCAGGGGTGTCCAAAGTGTGGGTCGGGGGCCATTTATGGTCTTGGAACCATTTTGTATGGCCCTCTGAGAACGCAACAAATTTGACCCTCCAGCAGGAACTTTTTATCATTTTTTTAGCACAAGAATTTAATTGTTCACAAATTTAATTTGTCTTTAATTGAAAGTGTTGGACGCAAGGAATTTTTATTTTATTTGTCATATTTTCTTTTAATTTTAATTTCATTGTAAGTAGCTGTAAACATCCAGCAAATGTTTCTCGGTCAGATAAGCCAAAACGTTTGGAAACTATCCACCATTTATTATGACAAAGTTGCCACTTTGTTTCAATAATGTTTAATTTGTTGATGAGCTTATAAAAATTTTTACTTATTTTGCGCTTCAAGTCAGAAAAACAATATGGCCCCTGAGTATTGTCAACTTTGGGATTCTGGCTCATGTTGCAAAAGTTTGGACACCCCTGTTTTACATAAAATAAGCCATTTCTTTCAGGAGCATTAAATCTTTAAGCTCAATGGTTGCACACTTGTTTTTTTCCCCAGGATCGAACTAGTTGATATCAAAGTCATAAGGATAACAAACCTTTTCTCTGTGCAGCGGATGTCGCTGCTGTACATTCTTCATAAATGGTCCCATGAGAGTACAACAAGGATACTTGTTGCATTAACAACAATTGATCCCATTTTATATAAGACATTTAGAGTACAGGAGTAGTTTGTTTTGAAACTGTATGATTGTGTGGGTTTTCCTTGTGTACAATGAAGTACCATAAAACATATGAAATGACATCTTTTATAAAGAAATCCTGCAGTGAACAACATGTTTGTTTATTGGTGTCATCATTTCACTTTTATTTTTAATATTTAAATGCCTTTATTGAGAGTAAAAGCAGAACCAAACTGAAATTCATGTTTGTATGATGAAGCTCAACGCTGAGGAATAGATAAGGCAAAACATTTACAGCAATAATACACAACCCAGAAATAATCAGAACGCAAACACAATATCATTAAATATTTCACAGTAAGGATATAAATATTTTGTCCTGGATGACTCCATTATTTAGTGGTAAGCCCTGCTTATCCATCTCATTTGATGCTGCAGCACCTCTTTAAATCTATTTGGAGTATAGCTAGAAAGCCGTTGTGAGAGATGTTGGAGTTGGGGATATAATCCATATTTATTGTCATTGATGGAAAAGGTGGATTGAACTTCCTCCTCCCTCTGCTCTTTCATCCTGCTCTTCATCCAGGAATCCTCCTTTTCAAGCTCCTTTAGGATTTGGGGTCGTAGTTCAGGTATCATTTGAGCTTTTGACATGCTAATCAGTTGCTCACAAGTATCTATACCATGTTGCCAAGGTTATGTGTCATAATGACTACCCAAAAGTAAAAATATAAGAGCAAAAATCATTGCAGATGTACAGTGTCCGACACCAGAGGGAATAATTGCTCAAAACATCCAAAGCCTAAACAAAAATTGAACTACCTACCTAGTCCAACATACTTCCACCATGAGCAGCGTAATTCTGGAGTAGTAATGTGATACGTTAAATGTTAAATTTGGTTAGAATACTATTTAAAATGTAAGTTTTTACAAAGAAGAATTACATTTTAAATGCTTAAGTACATTAGAGACCACCCTGGGCTATTAAATGTATAATTGGTTTGCCATACACCCTGCCTGACTGCCTACCAGGGAGGGGAGTCGCGAGCTCTGCGGGCAGCTACATGGTGCTGAATTTTTCAAGATGTCGTCGCTGGAACAGAGGTTGTCGCGAATCGAAGAGAAGCTAAAGCAAGAAAATGAAGAAGCTCGGCGGAGAATTGACCTCAACATCGACATGAGTCCGCAGCGGCCACGTCCGAGGCCTAGTGAGTATCTACCGAAGCGGGTCCGGGGTGTTAGTAACGGTTAGAATCGCATCAGGAAAGACCCGAGAGGCGGAGAGAAGAAGCGGGGGGTGTTCTGCTGCTCCTAGCAGTTAGCTGCGTTGCTAACAGGCTAGCTACGTAAACAAACACTCACCCACCTTGGTTGTCATGTCAAATAGTTAACATAACGACTAGGACAGTTGGCAGTATAGCTAACGTAGAGCCGAGCTTAAAACCTAAAACATGATCGCGTTAGTTCTTCCTGACATTCTTGTTGCTGAATCAATTTAATACTAGTTCTGTCAAACATGCTAGGTTAGCAGGCTACACAGTTTGTGACAGGCCTAACGTCAATATGAAAAGTTTGTCATTTTCCCTTTATTATTGTGAGGCTAAAGCCGTGTCATTTATTCCTAATAGATGTGTCTGTTAATATTTTAAGCAAGCGGTATATTTGGTTGAGGCTTCGTGTTTATGCCAGTTCCTGGTAGGATTTCTGATCCTTGACCACAGAGACGGTAATTAGTTGAAGCCACCGCAGGTTAGCTAACGTCGGTTACTGGTTGAGCAGTGGTTTAAGCTCGAATTAAACGGGGAAAGACTTACCTTTGTTGTAGATAAGGTGGCAGTATGTCTTTAGATTAAGGTGTGAAATATTAACGATTAGTTTTACTTATACATTGAACATTCCTCTCTGTTTACTCACAGCGCTTCATTTTACCCCACATTTTATGTTGCAGCTTTAATCCATATTGTATTAAAATAATATCTTTCCTGAAAAATCTATACATAAATACCCCATTATGACAATATGGGAAACGGTTTTTGAGTTTTTTGCAAGTGTACTGAAAATAGAAAACCAAGAAATCACACTTAGGTGAGTATTCACAACGTTTGCAAAGAAGCTCAAAATTGATCTGTTTCCACAGCTTAAATGGAGTGAGCCTGTGGTGAATTCAGTTGATAGGACTGGATTTGGAAAGGCATATGCCTGTCTATTTAAGGTCACGCAGTTGACCTCTGAGACAGGATTGTCTTGAGGCTCAAATGTGGAACAATTTCTGCTGCTTTGAAGATCCCAATGAGCTCAATGGCCTGACTAATATTATTAAAGTTTTAAAGCTGTGAATACAGATGTAAATGTGATTTCTTGGTTTTCTATTTTTAATAAATTTGCTAAAAATAAATGAATAAATCCACATTATCATAATGGTGTATTTGTGTGCAGAATTGTGAGAAAAGATATTAATTTAATCCAATTTAAATGAGGCTGTAACATGACAAAATGTAGAGAAAGTGAAGCGCTGTGAATACTTTCTGGATGCTTTGTATGTCTTGTTTCAAATGTTGTGCATAAATGAAATGGCCTGACCTGACAGGAGCTGCTCAAGTTGTAATTATGGATGCTTGAGGGGCGGAAACTCAACACAACACCCAGAATTGCTCAACAAAGAAATTTGCTGATGTTAGACTTTGCTAAAGCAATTAAACTTTGTAGATGCAAAATAAGAGTAGGAAAAAAACCTAACTATTTAAAAAATGTAAGTGCACTCCATAGGCTGGAAGTTATTCCTGTGGATTGTAAAATAATAAATTACCTTGTTAGAATGTTTTCTTTAAAAAGTTGGCAACCTGCATTGTGTAAATCTAAATTAAGTCATTTTCTTTGTAATCAAATAGTCTGGAAGATTAATTTTGACTAAAAATACTAGATTGTAATCATAAAGTATAAATGTATGAAATGGTCTTATTTTTATTTAAAACAGAGAAGGCATGACTATTAATTCTACAGCTAAAATATAACCTAGTAATTGTTGGCGTTTTAATTGAGACAGCACAAATAAATCTTCATTACCGTGTGCAATTTTCATATCACAAATCACTGCTTGAAGTCCAATGATAGATGCTAATATGTTCAGTGGCTGAAAAAGGCTGAAGGTCACAGAAAGATGGATGCACAGATGAGAAATGGAGGAAAGAAGAAAATATGAATTTATTGCATCTGATGTCATAATCGCAATATTTACGGACATCATTGCCATTGTATGAATTCCTAAAAACATGTAGCCCTAGTTTTGATGTGTTTTTTATTATTATTATTATTTTCTTACGTAAAGTAAAGCAAAACTACAGAATAATCAATTGCTAATTTAAAAAAATCACACTGCTTTTTACACAAGTCCAACTGAGATTTCCTGACGGTGGTTTTTACCCAGGCTGCAGTCAAGTGTTTACCAGACACTTGTAACTCATAGTTTTAAAATAGTTATTTTCAATCAGAGATTAGATTCTTCACCGAAAAATATTACATCTGCTGGGTAGTTGGCTTCTTTCAGCCAACTGACCAGAAGTGTACAGCAGCATGTGGGGGAGGGGCTAGCGCTACGTCGCTCTATGTACCGTATGGGTGGAGAAACAGCAGAGTTTTGGTTTGTGTAACACTGAAACTGGGTGATGTGGACGAAAATAGATTGTTTATGTTCAAAACAATCTGAAATGAACAAACGAGTTGCTGATGGAACATCAGTTTGAGGAAAAAAAACTTAACCGCACCCCAGGCAACTTAAAAAAAAAGATCTTTAATTAGCAAAATATTCTACAGAAGACATTTGCGGTGCTGTTTCAGTAAAGCCATAAAATATTCTAAATGACGTTGAACAACCCACATACTGTCTGAAAGGCCATTTTTATCGTCTTTTATTGAATTTGAAGCCTGCTTTATCATCGTTATTGTCATTTTCTGTTCCTCGTTAAAACATTTGAATCTTGCCGGTCACTATGTGAATGTGGTGCCTTCTGTCAGAGCAGAAGGGAAGCCAACAAGCAAACAATCTGACTGAATGAAAGCTTATCCTGCTGCTGCAGACCTCCAATTCCAGTCCAAACATCAGGAATACGACAGTCGGCTCCAGATAAGTCAAATCAGGGTGACTCTCGCCGAACTGTGGCCATGGACAAAGTTACTTCTTATCAAAGCAGAACAGTTTTTACATTAGAAACCTTGATTTTTAACTAGCCGACTTTTATAGCCGATTGGCGATTACTGATCTTTTAATAAGCTTAACCTGCCGACTCTGATTTTAGCCTATACCATTTTTTATTTTTTTGTCTGAAATGTTGCTTAATATTGCAAGTAAGTTGTTGAGTTGACAACAGTAACTATTGTTAATTATAAACGTGCAGACATAACTTGGTGGGCCGATCTGCCAGTCAAACTTTTCTCACCAGAGAGTAAAAGAGGACAGTGGTCGATTCTTAGAGCTTTGCCCAGCTAGATAAGATCGGTGGATAAGATCGGCTTCACATGTAAAAATCGGCTGATCAACGATCTCCCAAAATTAAGGAAATCGGTGCACCCCTATTTTTAACCCAGTGATTTTTTTAACACACAACACGTCGATGCCCGGTTCTGCTTGCATCGGAGCGAGTTGTCAGTGCAGCAGACATGACACTTTGTATTAAAATCCTGCTGTGACGCACCAACTCTGTGGTTCTACAGGTGAAAGTATCTTCCAGACAAATAATAAAAAAACACCTTTCCTTTTGGTTTGTTTGTTAAAATAACCTGTTTAAGAGAATCTCTTGGCTTATTTTCCATTTTGGTATTTTCCGGTACGGAAACCTTAAAGGGGTAGGAACCTTATTGTTGTGTTTTATGACGGTGTGCATGTGGGGCACAGGTGACTGTCTGAGCAGAACAGTGCAGTAACGTCCGTGTGTGTGTATATTTTCTTTCTTCTGTCTAGTCATCGTGATCCAGCTCAGTCCTGCTCCAGCCCCCTCCCAGCGTGCAGGTATCATTCAATCCATCGCTCCTTCTGCCACTGCACCCCGTCACATCTGCGCCCCCCGTTTCTGCTCTCATCCTCTGCTCCCACATCCTCCTCTCTGCTCCATATCGTCTTTTATTGAGATAAGAACGTTTATAATAGATGAAAGGTTGGGATATTTCCTTATCCAGCATGTTCTGGTCAAGATTAGCGTTTACTAAAGGATAAAACAACTTTGCTGTAAAACCTTCTGCTTCCTGTTATCCACTAAAGTATAAATCCTCATTATGGTTACAGGAACAAACAGTCTCCTTTCTAGAAGCTCCCGACTCTGCTGACGTTCATCCTAATCATAATTTATTCTTCCCTTAATATCATCTTCCACACAGAAGAGTGGTGTTGTTTAAGTGACCTGTTAGTGTTCATAATTGAGTGGAAAAATATTACATATTAGAGTTAATATGTCATAGTCAATCTTCAGATTCTGCTTAAAAATAAAAGCAGTAAAAAATAAACCTAATTTTATTAAGGAATAGTTTTAATGTTTTTAAGGTGATCCTCCAATATTAGGACTTTCTAAAATATAATTTATTTTAAAAATTAGTCCCTTCAGTCTTTCATGATTGTGGGAAATTTATGCAAAATCAATACATTTGTTCATGCTAATGCATAATTATGAGTTTATTGCGACGTTTTTAGCAAAACTTGCTAACTCCAACCTGCAGGTGGCAGTATTTATTACTTTAACTACACTGAAGTGTCAGTCTTTGATGTCAATTTAAAGTCTGATTGTTAAGGCGATTTGCAAAAATTGAGCCATTTAAGTTAAAGAATAAAAATGTTTTTCACTCTGTCTGCTTGTTCATTTTCACGTCTTTTTTCCCGTTTTATATGTAGATTTTGGAAGAAATTTAAAGAGAGAAAATATAGTACAATTATCCTATATATAATAACTACATGCTACCAGAGTGTCTTCTAAACTCTTACTTTACAAAATCAGTGATTTTGATTGGAAAATAATCAAACTAAGTGATTTAGACGGGATGATTAAGGCAGAAATGATTAATTTATTATTGAAATAATCAACTAAGTTAGTAATTGGTTAATTATTAACAAAGACAAGCTCATTACGCCAAACTGTCCAAAAAGTATATACAGTTTGCATGTAAGATTAAAAATAATAAGAAATTTGTAAATATGTTCTTCCCAGAACAATTAGCTTCACCTGTTTCAAATTATATAAATAAATGAACTAAATAAAAATCTCCTATTAAGCACCTTTTTCTATTCAATTATTATTTTAAGTTAAAAATTAATCAACAGATTATTCTTACACTGATAAGTCAAACATAAAGAACTGAACTTCTCACATGTTGATGCTAGAAGTATTTTTTTAAGCTGCAGATGCATCTTTTGCATACACTTCAGAAATGTTGTTGCATTTTAGTTAATGAAATGTTTATTTTCGTATTTCAAACGAAAAGAAGTCGTTTGCATTTTTAGTACAACTATAATGTGTAAAATGAGCTTAAAGTGAGTAAAAATAAAATCTGCAGAATCTGCCAAATTTTCTTATCCAATCAATCATCAGAATTATCGATTTACTAAAAATAATTGTTAGTTTCAGCCCCAGAAATAATTAAAATATGAAGCTACTGCCATCTCTGAGCCCTTTAATGCTCCACTTTTCTGTTTTCACGGCCGGATAAATCATGTTTGTGACACCAAACCTGGTAGCTCATCATTTACTCCTCCGGTAAACTCACCACATCCCCCCTCGTCTTTCCATCTCTCCTCCTCCTCTGTCCATCTGTCCTCGTGTGTGTGTGTGTGTGTGTGTGCGTGTGCGTGGCAGGGCAGTATTGGTATGTGTCGGTGTGCGCGTGTGCAGGACGATTAACCCTTGTTTTGCTGGAGGCGGCAGAGAATCACAGTGCATGTGGCTTTCCTGCACGATGCGATGGAATGGGTTTCCTGTTTGACACGGTCTCTAATCAGCATCCCCTCTGGTCCGTCTGCAGGAGTGCTGTGAAAACTCTGGCCTCCTTTCTCTCAGCGTTTTTCTTTCCGTGCCGACTGAAGACCCGGCTTCCTGTCCAAGTCTGACCCCACTGTCTGACTTCGAGCTTCGTCTGTGCCACGCCGTTTTGGCTGAATTTCTCCTCTCTCTCTCTCTCACACGTTGGATTGTTGGATGTCTGTTTTCCGTGTACTGGCACCCTCCGTTTCCTTTTGCAGTGGCACTGTGTGAACTGGAGGCCGGGCAGCAGCGCCTCCTTTTCTCCCTGCTATGTCTGTCTCCCAAATCTGTCTGGAGTCGGTCAAACCTTGGGGATGCTAACTGCTAAAGACTGCCTGAATCTTCCCGAATCTCCACACTAACTCCTCCTCCGTTTCACTCACTGGTTCTCTTCTTACAGGCTGATCCATCCAGGTGACAAAAGGATGCAGACATCTTCTGGCGCTCTGGGAGGAGCCGCAAACCCGTTATAAATTAGGAAAATAGGAGTTAAATACCAAATGTGGAGTTTATCATATGTTTGGAAGCTGGTTGTGAATATTTAGATTGAATTTTCATCTATAAATTGAGACTGAATGTTTTTGTTTTGTTTGGTCTGGTAAGCCATGAAATGGATAAAAGAATTGTTCAACTTTCTGTAAATAAAGCAGAATTTGCTTTCCAATGCAAATAATATTCTAACTATACTACTGAAGTTTTTTTTTTTTTAATTCACAATTTTAAAAAAGTCAAGGATTATTATATTTTTGCTGAATTTTATTTAAATGTTTTTGTGCTACAACCACAAACCATCATGTCATTTTCCTTTTAAGTCTCAAATACGCACTTTATTATGTTTGTCTATCATTATTTCTGTAAAATGTAATAAAGTTTGTGGTTGTAACCTCACAAAACTTTAGTAGATATTACCTAATTATACTCGGCAAAGACGCATAGTCGCATTTCTGTTCAGCTGGATTTTATTCTTAAAATATCCAGGATGATGTTTAAAAAGAAAAGCTTTGATGAGAGTTGATCCCAGAACTCTTTCCTGTGTCTCGTTGTTTTTTTTTTTGTTTGTTTTTCCCATGAGAGCAGCGTTTTGAGGTTTTTCTGCGAGATAACATCCCTGTTTGTTTTTACACCGGGTCGGGACATCAGCAGAACAAAAACAAAGCTTTTGACTTTGTGGGTGTGGCCGTGAAAGAACTCCCTGACCGGGCCAAGGCCAGTTTCTCTGGCGGGTCTGGGGAACCGGCAGAAGAAGTTATAGCCAATCATATTCCTCATGTGAAGGAGGTAAAGAAACTTGATTAGAAAAGCTCTTGAAGACAGAACATCTGCATCCCGGTCACCGACAGACGGTCCTAATTCACCAGAATAAGAATATAACTGCGGTCAACGTGTCGTTCACTGATATTCAATGTTGTACTTCAACCCAGCTCTCCAGCTGCCCCTGGTCAACGATGGAGGCAGCCGCTCATCGTCCTCAGAGAGCTCGCCTCAGCACCACCCGTACCCCAGCCGCCCGCGACACATGCTCACCCTGCCCACGCCTCCCTACAGCCTGCAGAAGAGCCTGGAGAAGTACGTGTGATCTTTCAAGCGTTGTCATGTTCATTTATGGGAAACTATTGGTGCTGAATGTCTTAAATCTTGAAGCATAAACATCTGTTGGGAAACGGGACGGGGAAATGAAGCTTGCATCCGTTTATGGATGGGTACGATAGCAAATTTTTCTGGACGATAAATTGTTCCAGAAGTTATTGCGGTAAATGACAATATTGTTTTGAGACCATTTTTATGTAATATAGTAGTTATAATGGCATAATAATGCAAGAAGGATCAATACAATTTAACACTGCAACTGGAAGACATTTTAAATAAACAAAACAACAAATAAAATGAATGTTGAAGTCTTTGTAAACACAATTTTGTTGAGACCAAGCACCAAACTGAAAAGTTTTATCATCCGGTTTTTGGTAGGAAGAGGAAAAAAAAGAGATGAACAATAAATCATACTAATGGAAATTATTGAGTTTGTTATTAATTGACTTATTGATTATTGTGACAGGCCTATGATGGGGAGCTGCCAGCTGTTGGAGGCTCTGCTTGGTTTATACTTCCTGTAATGTTTTCTCTCTGTTATTTTATCTGATTGTGTTTTCAGTGTGGAGATTGACCAGAAACTGCAGGAGATCATGAGGCAGACGGGTTACCTGAAGATCGACGGACAGGTGAGATCACAACAGGGATCTCATTCATAAAACGTCACGTAGGATCTGATCTAAAAGAGCCAAAAAAACAATCCAGATTTATTAAACCAAGCACACCAGGAACTAATTTCTGCTTTATAAATCCCAGCTGCACCTCAGCATTTGCTTTGTGTTTTTATGCCTCCAGATTTGAACCTGATTTCACAAGAAGTGAATTCTTAGATGGCTCAGAAATGCAACCTAAATATTTTTACTCTTTTGTTTTGCTCATGATTATTTGCTGCCCTTTTAACAAAACAAATCGGTTAATTATATTCACACAGATTCTTGTTAAAAGGGAATTTGTTTAAGAATCAGAAAACAGGAGAATGCATTGCTTTTGGTGCAAATTATTTCAGTTTTAATAATTTTCCATCTTGATCTGAATGACCTGAAACGTTTGGACCTCCACAGCGGTACCCAGCAGAAGTAACGGACCTCATCAGTGAGGGAGAGATCGGCAGCGGGACGTGTGGACAGGTCTTCAAAGTCCGGTTCAAGAAGACGGGCCACGTCATCGCAGTCAAGGCAAGAAGAGCACCGAGTTTGTCTGAAGGAACAGCAGCAACAGTCTTCTCTGCTTCCTGTTCCTTAAGTTTTTTCAGCTCGTTATTGATGTAAATAAGTAAAGTTTATTTATGCAGGACCGTTTCACAAGTCAAGAAACACAAAGTGCTTTACAGTGAAAACAAACAGTAAATACAGAAGATAAAATCAGAAGATTATACAGCAAAGATCAGCTAAAAGCTACTCTGAATAAGTGAGTCTTTAACTGCTTCTTAAAAGAATCAGCAGAATCAAGACAAAGTTTGAAGCTTATGAACATTTCTTGGCTGAAAAATATAATTTCTGATTAATCCTAAGGGAATGACGCTCCAGTGAAGGGCAGAATAAAGAAGAACTCCAAGATGTTGGAGGTTTGGTTTGACTAAAGACGCCAAAACAGAAAGGTGTTGCTTGTTTTCAGTCACCTGGTTTTCCGGGGCAATAATCAGGATCTTATCAGAGTTCACCTGCAGGTCGTTAACACAGAGCCCATGTTTGATGCTTCTACAGCCGTTTATTAACGACGACGCCTTTATTTTTTCAGCTGATTTAAAAGAACAGTAGAGCTGAAAATCATCAGCAAAGAAATGATCATTTACAGAAAAAAGCAAGACTGAGCCCTGTGGTGCCGCACATGCTAGGCTCCCTGAGTCGGACATGATCTGGTTTCCAAGAACAAAAAAAGTTCTGCCATTCTCGTGTTTCCTCAGTCACAGCTTCCTCTCTGTCACATCAACCTGTTAGTCCTCTGATCGGATACCATCTCTGTTCAGCAACAAAATCTCAACAAACTAAACACAGATTGATAAACGAACATATGATTTGGTTTCTAATACTGACCATAAATGGCCCATATGCTTTGCATACCAGGTCACTGAAGATCACCTTTGATTAACAGCAGAAGCAGCCACAATTCTCACGTTGCTAAACAATCCTGGATTAATGGAAATAAACTGTAAATGTTCGTCTGACTGCTAACAGAAGAGCTGATGTTCCACTCCTGAATTATTTGTCGTAGACATCAAATATAAACCTGGAGCCAGACGCTTAGCTCTTACTCATCTGAGTGTTTGTGTTAGCAAACTGTCCCGACACTTAAATGAATGCAGAAATACAGAAACAATCTAGAACCAAAACAAATGATGCAGCCTGTTGAGACGTGTAGAAACGCATCAGGTTTTGTTAAATTAAAAATGTTGAGCTTAAAGCTTTGCTTCATCGCTTGCAGTTAGAGAGAACTGGCTAAATACTCCGGTTGGAGTGTTTCACAGGTCAAAAATGTCTTCACATATTTAAAATGAATGTTTGTTTTTGTTACTTCATCCAAACAGAAACTTCCTGCTAAGCTTCATTTTCTTTAACAGGCTGTACTGCAATTTTCTCAACTCAGCGTTCAGTTTAAAAACACTGTTGACAGCATTCAGCAGCACATCAGCTAAATCCTGTCATTTCGCTAAAACAGACCCAGCAGAATCTGTTTCACCTTTATCTCAACCTTAATATCGATAAATATTAAGGTTTATACGTTTGTGTCGACAGCAAATGCGTCGTACGGGAAACAAGGATGAAAACAAGCGGATCCTCATGGACCTGGATGTGGTGCTGAAGAGTCACGACTGCCCTTACATCATTCAGTGCTACGGCGCCATAGTTACCAACGTGAGTAACTCCGAAGTGCCTCCCAGTGTCGGTGCTGATGCGTTTGTGTTGATTTTAGCTGCTAAATATTAAGTGTGTGTGTTTGCGTGTCCAGACGGATGTTTTCATCGCGATGGAGCTGATGGGAACCTGTGCAGAAAAGCTGAAAAAGAGAATCCAAGGCCCAATCCCGGAGCGAATCCTGGGAAAGATGACCGTTGCAGTAAGTCACAGGAACACAGTCTGACTTCCGACACGTTTCGCTTTAACCAGCCGTTGTTTCTGTTCTGCAGATAGTGAAGGCGTTGTTGTATCTGAAGGAGAAGCACGGCGTCATCCACCGCGACGTCAAACCGTCAAACATCCTGATCGACGCCAAGGGTCAGATCAAACTGTGCGACTTCGGCATCAGCGGTCGCCTCGTGGATTCAAAGGCGAAGACTCGCAGTGCCGGCTGTGCTGCCTACATGGCGGTGAGAAAACACCCAGTCAGGAAGCTAAACTCTTCCTAAAACATTCATTTGTCTACCATTTGGTCTTTCTGTAGTGTCATGATTGTCTGGGGCTTTAACTAATGATTAGTTTAGTTATTGATTAATTGGATAAAAAAAAGTCGGCATGTTCTGCAGATTTTTTAAGCTTTTTTTTATTTTTTTTATCCAACATTAGAAGTGCATTAAACGATTCAAATTAATAATTAAATTCCATTTTAAATACAAAAATAAACATTTTATTGCCTAAAATTGAATGACTTTGCATTCCTTTAGTGCAAGATGGATTTTCAGCTAAAAAAAATACATTCAACATCAACATGGAGAATCTCAGCCTTTTTGCTTGACTCTTAGCATTAATGACTGATCTGTTGGATAATTTTTTTTTTATCAATAATTGGATAGCAAAAGGTGCTCAATAAATTTGTTCTTGCAGAACCTGAATCACAGGAAGCTAAAACTGTCACCTTGTGAATAGTTTGAGTAAAACTATTCACAGACAAAGGTGTTATTTAATCTTAAATGCTAAATGTGTGTATATATTTCTTTGTACAGTTTTGGCTTATTTACTGCTCTGAGTATTTTTAGCAAGTGGCTTTTTCTGTAGTGTTCAGTTAATAATTAATCGATTATTAAATTAGTGGATGATTATTTCAATCAATTCATCATTTCTTCAGCCCTATAATTGTCAGTTTTTATGTGATAAATTACATTGAAATAGTGTGAAAAAGAAGAAGCAGATTATTGTACAGAAATTGAGTTACATTGCTGATTATTTGTAGTAGAAATGCTTGTGTGCAGATGAAACATCCACTGATTTCCTGAACTGAGTTTTCCTGTTTTTCTTTTCCTTTTTTTGCAGCCTGAGAGAATAGACCCTCCAGACCCCACCAAACCTGATTATGATATTCGAGCAGATGTGTGGAGTCTCGGCATTTCTCTGGTAAACCGGTTGATTGTTATTATTTACAGTTTCTTTCTGTTTATTTTATCCTGTTTGTTTTTGTATGCATGTTGGAGGCCTGGGTTGATTTCAGGTATCAAGGTGTACCAGGGTTTACAAAAACCGCTTGTATGCTAATATTGCTACAGTGACTTATTTCTCTTTATAGAGCAAAAACCAAAACAGTTACTCTGCTGCATTTTTTAAGCAAAAAAAAAATCATCAAAATATTGCTTTTTTTTATTTATTTTTTTTATTAATCATTATTATTTGACTCTGTTCTTTCAACATTAAGACCTCCATCAGAACATCATGAAACTTCCCCAGCAATCCTAACTTACAGCAGCACAAGAAAAGCTCTGGGTTGCCGGTCTGCGCTGGGAGAGAAAAAAATAAATAAATAAAAAATATATATATATATAATATTGCACATTTGTACATTAAAAGTTAACTTAAACTGGAGGAAACATGAAGGCACCAGATCTTTCTCAATAACCTAGATCTTAACTGCATCACAAGTAGCACATGACACCGTTTCATGTGCATAGTTGGATTGTTTTAAGCATTTGCAAGTTAATTTGTTAAACTGAGCTCTAACTGCGTAGCATAAATTTACATACGTAACAAAGATTGGCTCCACTAAAGTCTCGCCTTAAACCACATTCTTTGACTTTTAGTGAAATTAGTGCTGGGTGGATTCAGCGTCTCAAACGAAGAAAGAGGAAGGAATGAATGGTCATATTCTTTAGCTAAGTCGTTGTTTGTTGTTTCCAGGTGGAGCTAGCCACAGGACAGTTTCCCTACAAGAACTGCAAGACGGACTTCGAGGTTCTGACCAAAGTGCTGCAGGAAGATCCTCCTGTGTTGCCTCTAAGCATGGGTTTCTCTCTCGACTTCCAGTCCTTTGTCAAAGACTGGTGGGTTTAAATCACCACACTCTGCCTCAAACAAATCAACACTGCTTTCAAATAATGGTTTCTGAGGAACATTGACAGACTAGTTGGACAACGAAAACATTCAAGAGGAGGGCTGGGAAGTTAATCTGTTTTATTAATTAAATGGTAATGGTCAGACTGAGATTTTTATTTTTATTATGATTTTGTCATACTTTATTCTGGTATGACAGTCATACCAGAATGATTTTATCATTATGGTATGATAAAGTTGTGATATTTAGAGAATGAAGTGGTATTTTAATAAGAAGTCAAATAACAAAAAATAATTATCCAAGCTTTTTTCTCAAAATTTTAAAACATTAAATTTAGTTTTTCTGCTAATATTATGACAATGTTGTCATAATTAAAGAGGAATTATTGTAGCCAGAATTTAAAACCTCTGAGTTGCACATCTCGGGGGGGTAAACTGAAATAAAAGCTACTTATTGAAAGTAGTTTCTGTCATTTGTAATTTCATTTTATTTATTTATTTTTTAGAGAAAAAAAACAAGGAAAAAACTATTATTGGAAAGCAAATCTGGTATTAAAAATATCTGAGGTTTATTTATAAGCCATATCACCCTCCTGTCCTATTCAAGGTGTTATCTTCTGGAAAATTTGAATTTTTAGGAAAACATCCAATCATGTTGTAAAGCTTTGTGCCTGTGCTTCCAAACAGCCTCACAAAGGATCACAGAAAAAGGCCAAAATACCATCAGCTGTTGGTAAGTTGCACTTTATGTGAACTAGTGCAGAATTTGTGATTAGTTAAGGAGGATCTGTTATGAAAGATTCATATTGTGCATGTTTTTGTGGTTCCATTTGGGTCTCAACTGCTTCTAAAAACAACCCAAGCTCTTAAAAAAAACAAAAAAACAAGCCGTTTTTGATGTTTTTTAGTGTCTGAAAACTGAACCGTTTCAAAAACTTCCCTATTGTTAAGTCACAAATCAGCTGATGCTGCTCCTCACCTAGCAACCCTGTCTGTTGCCTAGCAACCCAAGCAGAGCTCCAGAACTTTTGGTCAGTTGGTTTTACTGCTGTATGCTCAGTACAATGGCTGCTGGAAAAGAAAAGTGTTTTCCCATCCAGAAACCACTTGCTACGTTCTTGTTGGTTGTGCAGGAGGCTCTTCTAATGCTTTTCAAAGATGTACAGTTGTGTAACTGGGCATCTGCTTGCAGCCATTTTCACATGCGAGTTTAAACGCTGAGTTGGGGGCGCGGCCAGCAGGATTGGATTTAAAGTGACTAAAACAACTTATTCTGGAAGGAGCTCAAATAGGCAGAACTGTGCAGACTAAAATCTCATTATCCAAGAATGATTTTGTGCGAAAAATGCAATGAACATGTTTTGTTTAGCACTTAGATCTCGAATAACCTGCTAAAGGAATCACTTTTAAAGAACAACTGGTCACTTTCTTGTTTCTCCTCTTTGCCACAGGAGCACAGTTTCATCCGGCGCTACGAGGTTCTGGAGGTGGACGTGGCCGGCTGGTTTCAGGCGGTGATGGAGCGCACCGAGTCGCCTCGCAGCAGCCAGTGCTACAGCCATCAACACATGCTCCACTCGCTGCTCAGCAGGTAGCCTGACCCGGCCTCCGCTCGGCCCGAAAGCCGGACCGGACCGGCCGAGCTTCAGCTTCAGCCCAGGCTCGGTCTGATCTGGTCTAGCTGTTCGCATCGACGTCCGGCTCCAGAACCCATCCTGCCTGTCCACCAACCAGAGGACTCATGATGAACAGATGGAGTGATGGACAGAGGTGTGCTAATGGATGGATGGATAGCTTACTGTAATATTTAGTCTTGTGTAAAATCTGGACTGGAGGAGGATCAGGAAAAAGATGCACACTTTAGCTAGCTTCGTTCATTACGACCTCCTCTCATCACACGCACACAGTCTGTCTCCTGTACTTCCTCCAGGTTTTCGTCCTTCTGCTTGTTGGTTTTCCAGCATCGATCAATCAGCAGCGCAGTCACTACACACTGGAGCAAAACGTCTGCTACGTTAGCAAGGAGAGGAAAACTGTGCAATTCTGAACCTTCAGGTGTTTTTACTATCGTACGTTCTCAGGCGTAGATTCTCTGTATGAATGAACAAATATTTCCTGACCACCTTCACACTACAGCGCTAACACCCACAGAAAGGGATTTTTGTTTTCTTCTTCATATTTTTATGTTTGTAGCGACTCTAGGCGACATTAATTTATCTACAAAGTATAACAAAAGACAAGTTCTTTTAATTAGAAACTGCATATTTGGAAAAACAAAAAAGTTCCTAAAAAAATTAGTGTTGGATTGTAGGTTTTTAGACATGTTTGTCTCTTCTTGTTTTTGCATTTAACAGAATGTTTTATGAAGAATCTAAAAAGAAGAGAGGTTAGTCAGAAAGCGAATTGGTGGAGAGAAACTGGAAGATTTAAGAGAAGTTGGATCGAAAATGGAAAGTCAGGCCAGGAGTTGGCAGATGTTTTGTAGGCGGAGCGTCCTAGTCCAAACATCAGTCTGTTTGACTACCTCTTCCTCTTTCTGTTCAGGCTGCCTCGGCAGTGTCGTTTCCAGACCAAAGGCTGCGTGCGGCTTGATGTTCAGGAAGGAGCAGAAAGCTTCAGGCGTGACGATTAAGGCGTTTATCGAGCTTCTGGGAGAGACTGTCAACATAAAACCTTTGGTTCCACACGCAAACTTTTACTAACTCCATAAATGAGTTGAGTAATGAGAAATGTTTATTTTGAGCTCAAATTTGACTGCTGAATTTTAATTCTCAAAAATAATTAAAATTCTGAATGAACAGCAGACATGTTCATTTTTAAAAATTTCATTTGTTTTAAACATAAATGATATCCGTAAATTTAAAAACAGGTGATTTTTTTTTAAACGCATTATCCAGGTTTCTAACTGGTCAGTCGACATGAGAAAGATGGCCGATTCATTTCTAAAAGCTACTCAAGTGTGTCACCCCGCCGTTTTATGTTGACGTCTCCGACCCGGAGGATCGTTTGGATGACAACAGATGTTGGTCCAGCAGAACCGATCAGAGCCCATCTGCCACGGCCAAAGCCTCGTAGACAGAGTCCAGCTTTTCACTCCCACCGAACCAAATCGCAGCTAGACGCAGAGCCGAGGAGCGGCGGCGGCGGCCGACAGGAAGATGTTTAGTGTTGGCGAGACACAGGAATGTTGTTGAGAAAAGCAGAAAAGATGAGAGGAAATCAAAACGATGGGAATATGAGGAGAGAGACGAGGGCTGAGGCGAGAAGGAAGCTGGAGAGCGTGAAGAAAGTGTGACGACAAGATGAAGAAAAGTTGCAGGAAGGACGCAGATGAGACGGAGACTAGCTGGCTTCTGTGAAGAGCTTTCCTGGTGTTGCACCAACTTACCAATTACGAGTTTAGTTAGTGGGTCGTTTACCGTTCTTTTCTGTCAAACTGCATTATTTATTGACGTGTTTCTACTGCTGCTACTTTTGATTGCTTTAGACGCTGCTGTCGCTTCTTTTCCCCAAAGTCCAAAAACTTTAATCGTTTGCCATTTTTCCTTTTTTTAAGCCAAATATATAATCATGCAACGTCTGCATGTCTTACCAAATACAAAAACACCAAGTCTGAGGAGAGCAAAGTTAAGTGAGAGATGGCGAAAGGGAAGTGCTGGGAAAGAACTAACACACAACGTAAACGCACGCCTCACCTCAAACTAAGTAGGAAGTGTTCCTGAATAACCGCACCGCACTACAGCTCTGTACAGTGTACATACAGCGTCCAGTCCAGTCCATCCAGTCCTCCATCCATCCGTCCATCCCTCCGTCTGTCCACACCAAAGGCCACCACAACTCAACTAACGTGCAAGAGCAAAGCTGTCATGACTGCGTTTGTGAGGAACATTGATGACGCCGAGCTGCGTGAACTCTGACTAGTGGGAAAGGGTGTGTGTGAGAGTGTGTGAGGGATGCTGTATTATAGCGGTGCTGTGTGTGTGCAGAGGGAGACTGGTGCATCGCCAGCAGGGGGCGGACTCGCTCGACCATCTGCTCAGGGAATCTGAACACGACGAGAATCGCGCAACAAAAAAAACCTGAATAGGAAAATAGAAATGGATTTTATTAATTAGCGGCAGCGATGTTGGTGTAGCAAAATATTTACCTCACTGGACAACATGCTGGGTTGATGAGAACAAGAAAAGGTTTTGGCAATATTTTTGGGAAACAAAGATTTCCCACAATATTAGCTTAAAAATCTAAAATTTGTTTATAGTAACTTCTGTTCAGTGTGGAGTGTCAACTCATTTTTATGTTCATTTTGTGACAGAAAATATTGATGAAACCCATTAATGAGTTGTAAAAATATTAGTAAACAACTAACTGCATTCTATAAAAACCTCTTAGGATTAAATAATAAACATCTTTTCACATTGTTGTAATTTGGCAGCATACAGATGAAATCTGCTTTGATTTGGTTTATATTTATGTGTCCCTTTGGAGCGTAGAGGCCGGGCAAGATTTGGCCCCCGGGCCTCGAGTTTGACACACATGGCCTCAAATTTTAATCATGTTTTTTTACTTTCTTAAAAAAAAAATTCAAATGACAGTGAATATTTTTTAAAAATGTGCTTGTATTTCAATCATCCCTTCTGGGAACTGACCCGAATTCAAAGTCTAACTAAAAAACTACGAACATATTTACACACAGAAGTTTTTTTTTTTCTTTATCTTAAATGCAAATGTATACATTTCATTGTACAGTTTTGGATAATTACTTTTACCATCTTTACTTCAGTTAACAATTAACCAATTACTAAATTAGTAGACAAATATAATTGATTCGTTACGATTAGATTAATCGTTTCAACCCTGATGCAGATTGTTTTGAAACGGTGGAATAATTCTTACACTTCAGCTAATTCAGGAACTGCAAAGCGACTCGCAGCACAGATTTTACTTTAACTATTGAAGATCACATCCTGTAGAGAAGAGCTGAGGTAATTCGAAGCTAAATACTTCTTGTCTAAACCAGACATGAGTTTCCATCGTTCACCGTTTGCTGGTTGCAGCAGCAAAACTAGATTTATTGTCAAACAGGTTTTGTTTCTCGTTTGTCGCCTGAGCAGATGTGATGTTGAGCTTCCTGTCCGGCTGTAACGTTTTCATCCAACTTGGTTTGTTCTCACTACGGAGCGTCGGCTGCAGCTGCTTTTCCATTGACAATACATTAAATTGCTTAAATTAAACGGCAATTTTAAAAACAAAACTCAAATCCTTTGATAGTTCTTTGCGCTAGAATAAGAAGTGGAAACTCTTCTCTTGCATTTATTTATTTCAATTACAAATTTGGAATTGAAAAAAACGTTATTACATCATGAGTCACATGATCAACATCCGGATGTT
>NW_006800281.1:38561-92717 GCF_000485575.1 Poecilia formosa
AGAAACACCGCAATTACAATTAAAAAAAAAATATTTATTGACATTAGCAGAAAACTAAAGTTTTGCTCACATTCGTAATGGAATTGCAGCTGCTGTTGGTTCTCTGCTGCCCCCTGTTGGTCATAAACCAGGACTGTTGCTGTTTTCGGACGTAGGAGACTCTTCGAGTCCAGAGTTGGTGGATTCGGTCTCCCGCTGCTGATTTTTATTGTCATTTTTTTGTGTATTTTCCAAACGCACACATGCACACACTCCCTCGATGTTGCTGTGTGTGTTTTTTCTTTTGCCGCTCCTGATTGGACGACGGCCGATCCGTCGTGAAATGTGATGCGACTGCGCGAGAAAGTAAGAATAAAGCTGATAATCTACGTTCACCAAATGCATAAAGCTTTCCCATCCCACACAGCGACGCTTTATGTATATTAGCCTGCCAGGTGCGAGGAGTTTACCTGCCTTGGCACAGAGTGTGTGTGCGCGTGTGTGTGTGTGTGTGTGTGTGTGCTTTAAGTCCATCTGTAAGTAAACCAAATATCATTTTCACTATGCAGTCATTCAAACCATGTCGGCTTGCTTCCTGTAAATACAGAGTCCCAGATGAACGGCGGCGGCGGAGCAAGAGACGCGTTTTGAATGAGCTGACAGATATTTAAGGATTGTATCGGGGGTGTGGGGGGGACGGGAAGCCGACCGGGGTTTGTAGTGTGGTGCGTTTGGGGTGGGTGGGACACATCAGTGCTGTAAAGTACATCAGTTGCTTGTTATCGTAACCGCTATAACTGCCATTGTTTTTGTTTTTCTGTTTGAGATTTCTTCTTCTTCTTTTGTTTTTTGTTTTCAAGACAATGGCCGGTTGGGACGGGATGCACAAAACTTTATCCTTTATTTATGATTTTTACACTTACAGTATGTATTTGTTTTTCCTCTTTTTTTTGTATTTGAACATTGTTGTGTACTTTAGGAAAAGACACACTTGTTTGCCTTTTTTTTGTCGTTTTCCTCCATGTTCTCTGTCGGTTTACTGTTTGGCTTTGAACCCATCACTTGTTGATGAGCAGCAGGAGGAAGAGGAGGAACTCGAGCCTTCGTCAGCAGACGGTAGAAAAACAAATGTCTGGTCATCCTGTTTCTTTTTGTGTCATATTTTATTTCCCCTGGCTGTGAGCGAGCAGAGACGGTGTGATCTTTGTCTACCAAATGTGTTTATTCAGAGGGATTAGCTTTTAATTTTGTCCTTTGATTTTATTATTCTGAATAATATGATTACAATTTTATTATTATTATTATTGTTATTCAGGGCAATGATGACACCAAATTGAACAATTAAGAGGCTGATCCCACACAGACTCATCTTTATATTTTTTATTAAGTGGCAAAGTGGATTGATGGCTTTTCTCATCATTCCACTATAATCTGCCCACTATTAGTATTTTTATTATTCTTATTATATATTTTTTTCCTTTGGTAATTAATTTTTATTGATTTATTTCTTGTATGGGTCATAAATTACATGCTGTTGTTCTCCACCACCCCATTTTTCCCCGGTTATTTTTGTCTGATGCTGTAGTCGTGAGTTTCTGGCGAAACGCCTGAGCTTTTTTATTATTTTTCTTTTTCTTTAATGCTGAGACTGTGGTGACCGATGTTGCACTTGTGATGGGTTTCTTATTGCAGAAAGGAGAATATTTTACTCATTTTCTTAACGTCGCAGCAGTTATTTTATCAATCATAAATCTGTGACGCCACAAGAAAATGATTCGACAGTGTATTTTTCTCACTTATATTTATTTATTGGTCATTTTTATGTTTTGGTTATGATTTTTTTCGTATGGAGGGCAAACAGGACATGAAGAGGAGAGTAGACTCTTTGGCATTTAACTTTTTGTGTACAGAAAGCAGATTATTGTTATTGTTATTATTATTATTATATTGAACCTTCAAACTAACTTGCAGCCATTTTTTTAATTTATAAAGTCTCAGCAGAAAGCAGTGCATTAAACTGCTGATTTTCAGTTCACCAGGTGAACCGTTTTATAGTCCAACTCTAGCTTTACTAACATCTCCCAGTTGAAACCTGGGCGACTTTTAACCCGTTTGTCCTGAACGCCACTCCATCTGTCTATTTTTAAAATGGATATTTCAGCTGATGACTGCTACGATAGTGGACTGGTTGCCTTGTGAAGCCCCCTTTTCCCTGCAGTCGACGGTAAACGCCCTCGTTAAAATATCTAAAGTTTGTTACTTGGTCTCTGTAAAATCCCGTCTGTTTCTTGCATGACTTCTTCACTGGTTTGCAGGTTTGTTTTGGGACGCTGCTCCCCTCTGTTTAAGGGCCTCCTGTATGTAAAACACACCGTGGATATGTTGTCTTGACAGATCTATCAAATGACAAAGCTTTACTGCCCTTTTGTGTAACTTTTTTTTTTTTGACTGTTTTATCCTCCCCAACACTCTAGTCTCATTTCAAACAGAATAAATGCCATTATATTGTGAATACCTCAGGATTTTTTTTTTCTTTTCCTTTTTTTTTTGAGAAAAAATAATAAAACACTCAAAACTCTAAATAAAAACTCATAAAAAGCTTTTGTGTGCTTGTTTAATTTTGAAGTAAAAATCTCGTTCTGACTTCTGTCTACGTCTTGTAATTCTAACTTTTGGCCACAAGAGGGAGAACTCCGTCTTTCTGTGAAGCTTCTTCTCTCTGACTGCGTTTTACATCTAGATATTCATCCATCCAGCTGTCTGGTTCTTCATTACACGCTTTCTTGCACGTTTTCAGATCTAATCTCGCTTCTTAATGAATGCATCTGGAAATAAAAGGTGATATAATCTGCTCCGGCTGCCAAACACCGTCATGCTTCTCTACCTGCAGCGTCTTTTCTACTCCGCTCTTCTGTTAAATGAGCCGCTGCTCCTTTCATGACATGACATGTAAAGAACATGACCGGTTCTGCTTTTATTTGAAAACCTCCGCAACAAATCATGCAGAACTTAACCTGATTCACCTTTTACTGAACTCGCATTATGAACAAATCGCACTGAGGTGAGTTTGACTCGACCGGCTGAAAATTTGATCCAAGGCGGTGAAAATGAACCGAGGAGATTTCATCTCTTTAAATTTCCCTGCAAAAATATTCGGATTTTACATGAAAGTCCAAACAATAGTTGTGTGTAATAGTGAGAGGAGGAAAAAAGGGATACATTTTGTTTGCATTTTTACCAACAGAAGTTCAAAAAGCAGAGTGACTTTTCCATCTAGCTCACTTGAGTAAATACTTTGTAAAAGCTTAATGCAAATCCTTGCGTATGTTTCTTTAAGGTTTAAACATTCACGTATTACCACTACATATTATGGCAACAATAGTAGATTTTGCAACAAGAAAATCCTCAAAAATATCTTGTTTCAGAAGTTGAAAATTTGCAATAAAGAAATTTTAAGTTTAAAAAATGTTCAACTTTTGAAACAGGATTTTTTTTTTGTCTAGAAAATTTCTGAGATCAATTTCAAAAAAATTTTATTTTTTATTTTTTTTGTGCAAATTTTCAACTTTTGAAACTCAGAAAATTCCACGGATTTCTTTCTACAACATTTATTAAATTGAGCTTGATTTTTTTTTTTTTTTTTTTTTGACATTTGATACCCAGAAACTTCCGAGGTTTTTTCTACCAATTTTATGAAATTAAGCTTGAACTTTATTTTATTTATTTCACTTTTGGAGCATAGAAATTTCCATGGTTTATTTATTTATTTATTTAGAAAATTTCTGATTTTTCTGGAAGGAATTTTTTCCTGTATCCCCAATGGCCCTAATACGCCATCATGACAGACTGACATTTCTGACCCTTCTTTGGTAAATCCTTCCACAGATTCTCAACTCTATTTAGGTCTGGACTTTAACTAGGCCATTCTGAATATCTTCCATTTCAGCTTTTCCCTGCATCATTATGTTTGCTGTCCAACTGGAAAACAAACCTACACAAATGAATGAAACTAAATACAAAGGAAAGAACAGAAACAATAAGATCTTTGAAGCAATACTAATGATCTGAACATGGTAAAACTTGTTGAGCAACGAAGGAACTGAGTGGCAAAACCTGACAAAGCAAATATACAAGAATATGAAATAAATCTAAACCTAAAACACTGAAGGTTTGTGACACAACCAGAATAATAACATCAGAATAATTGACAGATTTTATGAGTGAAACTCGTGGGTGTGGATTTGAATCCTATCCTGGGTTTCTGCATGAAGTTTGCGTGTTCGTTCATGAAAGAACATGCAAACTCCATGAATGTGAGGGTTTTCTCCTAATCCTCCCACAATTCAAACCAGTAACTGAACAGTAACTGTACATTTCCCTGAGGCATGAGCATTTGCATGCATGGTTGTTTCTCTGTTTTCTTTTTCTTTTGTTGCAAATAGGATGCACAGCACCTCTCACTTCATGCCCCCATCGACTGGTTTGTGGTTTTTGCTTTACTCTGTGGTTTGTCACATTAAATCCCAGTAACACAGTAAAGGTTTTGGGCGTAACGTGGCAAATAAATAAATTAATTAAGTGTTTTGCAATGTCCTTTGTTTAAACCTGATTTTAATATGTCTATGTTAAAAGCTGTAGTGTATAACTTTTATAATTGATATATTTTTACATGTCTGGTGAAACTGTAACTATGTTGTAACAAAATCGTATGAGAAGATAATCTGTGAAAAAATGAGCTACTCCCTTCTCCCAGTGCCAACTAGAAACAACCAACCAGAGCCTGAAGGCGGGTCTTAGCGCTGCCAATCAGCAGACTCTGTCGTGAATGCTAAGGCTAGTTAGGATAGCCACCGGATAAATGGTTCTTCTGTAACTAAGTTGTTCCTCCACCATCAGCACGTTTAGCAGTGCGTTCAGGAGATGATTGACAGCGCTAATGCCCGCCTCCTGGCTCTGATTGGTTGTTTTTGGTCGGAGTGTTTCTTCAGATGGCAATAGCAGCCCAGAGAGGATGTGTAATAAAGTCCTGTCATGTGACAGTTTTAACAAATAAAAATAAAAGTTACATGCTGCAGCTTTAGATTTTAACATGATAAATTTAACAGCTGTTAAATTCATTACTGTTTATGCATCATTTTATGCCAGTTTCCAATGTTTTTATTGACAACAATAAACCATATTTGCAGAGACTTCAAAGGGAAGGTTTTTCTTTCTTTCTCTTTTCTTGCTTCATTCTTGTTGCAGCATGCTGCTTCTACTTAATATCAGCTCATCTTCAATGTGTGACCCATGTGAAGCCGCAGGATGACTGGGGCTGATGACGAGGCACGCAGAGCAACCCAACACTGAGGAAACGCTCACTTCTCTTTCCTCAAGTCTTCTTCTCTTTCTTTCTGCTCCTGTCTGACCATATATGGTAGGAAACTCAGCTGAAACCTCATTGGTGGATGGGACACACGGTGCAGGTAAATGTGTTACCTTGTTTGGGAGGTTTGATTCCCCTGAAACTCCCGTCTGAGACCCGCAGCTGCAGAGCGAGGATTTTAAATATAAAACAATTATGAAAACTTTTGTTTTTCAGTCAGACATGTTGGTGTTTCCGCTCTGCTCTGTGTTTTATTTCGTGTTTCAACATCAGACACATCAAACTGCCACACCCCTGCTCAGATGCTCAGGTAACAGAGAAACTCTGCTTTCCGACGCAGCAAGAAACACACAAACGCATCACGTGTTCACAGGCATTCACTGAACCGTTGAGCTATGAATGATTCAGCTTCCGGTGTCTGCTTTGTTTTACTTTATTTCATGTCATTTTTCTATTTTTATACCAGAAATAAAGACTGAAATATGCAGTAAAATCCTCCAAATAACTTTATTCCACATTTTTAACATCTTGCGGTTTAATGCTGCTGATATGCTCACCAACTTTGTGACACATTTTTGTGGTTTGACAGCTGCTTAAAGAAATGTAACGCATAATTTAATTTAAAATGTTTAGGTGTTGGATTCAGCTCCCCCAAATCAATGCTTTATAGAAAATTTTGACTATAATTCCACCTTTAAGTGTTTTATAGTTTGTCTGATTTTTGTAAAATAGCTCAGTACATTTAAAAAAAAAAAAACTTACTAAAGATTTCCAATCATATTTTGTTCTGAACTTTGACTGGGCCATTCTGATAGTTGAATATGTTTTGATCTGACGAAACTCTGGCTGTAGATTTAGAGCTGCCTCACCACAGCATGATGCTGCCACCACCATGTTTTGGCGAATGGTGTGTTCAAGATCTGTGTTTCAAACCTATCAAAAATCAGTTGATTGTAAGAGAAATTTGAGTTTTTTCAACAAACAAATTCTATCTATCTATCTATCTATCTATCTATCTATCTATCTATCTATCTATCTATCTATCTATCTATCTATCATCGCTTAAATTTGACTTTATCAGTCAAATAAAAGCAATTTTTATCTTTATACTGCAAACTTCATCAATATAATATTTAATTTTAAGACATATTGAATGGAGATAACGTTATTTATTAATATTTTTAACAGTTTATTAATGAGTTTTATAAATATATTCTATCACAACAGGCCCTTTGATGACATTCGTGATCTGGAAAAGACCCAAAATGAAATTAATTTGATCCATTAGGCACCAAAAACAAAACAAAACGCGTGAAAAGAGATCTTTGATATAATCTGAACCATATTTCTTCTGAAATTGCATACAGATTGTGCGTTTGGATTTAAACCTTTTGCAGCAGCGATTTTGAGAAGTCCGGTTTTTGTTTTTTGTTCTTTACGAGGCGCTCCTGAACGCACCATGCACAACAGCGCGCTGCGGCTGGGGAAGTGGGCGGGGACTTTTGCTCACCTGCGAAAAATAAAACAGCGCAGCTGAGAAGCTGTGCGGCACCCATCCTGTCCGGCACCCATTCTGTCCGAACCTCCACTCCGAGCGGCTGGACGGAGCGGCGAGCCGACAGACTGCACCTCATCCCGGGGAGGAGAATCAGCGACACGCCGCCGAGTGGAGCGGGACCGACACGGACACACAGCTCACCTACTGCTGCTGAAAACAAGGTTGGCTCTCTTATTTACTCATGTTTTGGTTCCAAAATGCACGGAAAAGTATCTCATCTTAACTACACGAAGTATGTAGGGCTAATTTTAAGCTATGAATCAATTTAAATAAAGAATTACAGCTTTAAATCGGTTTAGTTTTGCTGATGAGGTCAGTTTTGCACCTGGATCAGGTGTTTCCAGTCAATCTGATTGGAAACAACTGAACACTTTTTTTTACTAATTTACTCCTAATCTATACAAACTTACTTATTTATAATTTATTAAGCACAAAAGATTCTCGTGTATGAAGTTAAAATGTTGCTTGTAGGAGGAAATAAAGTGACACCAGCAGCAGCAGCAGCAGGACGGTACAAACCCAAATGTAAACTGTTCGGAGTGCCTGTAATTACGGCAGGTGTAGTGTGTGTTGCTGCAGCAGCAGCAGCAGCAGCAGCAGCAGCAGCAGCACACACCCAGCTGTTAAACAGCTCCAGGCTACAGATTTGGTTTGGACACACACAAAAGAGGCGACATGTCGGCCTGTCAGGAGTTGCACATATGAGGTTTCCTCAGCTGGGCGAGGCTTTTAAACAGAAGAGATGTGATCGACATGATGGCAGCCTTCCTCTTTTTGCTTTGGCTCAGACAACCAGCTGTTTGGTTTTATTAAAAATGAGACCTACTTCCTGAATCTACCTGTCCTGATCTGCTTAAAACCAGAACATCTAAAAGAAAATCTACAGTATTCTGATCGTGTTAATCAGATTAACTGTGATGAGTCAATAAACTTTGCAGGTGTACACGGACTTAAGATGGCTGTTTGCTGAAAGAATGACATAATCAGAGTCGTAATTGAGTCATAACTGCAGAAAAATATAACCTTTTTGCATTAAAGATAAAAAGTTTGTACATTTGTTTTTACCCAAAACTCAAGTGGCAGATTTAACTCCACCTGGTTCATAACTCTTAAGCATCTATTTCAATCCAATTATTCATTTATCTAAAAATGATCAATAAACCAGCCAAACACTGCACTGAATCGAGCAAAGTTTCCTAAACTTTTCTCAAATTTATGTTAAAAGTATTTTTTTTTGCTGTAGATGCATCCTTTGCTACCCTGAAAGGAATGCTATGTTGTTGCATTTTATGCAATGAAATGTTTTCTAATTTAAAAAATGAATTGTTTTGCATCTTTTACTGTATTTCTAATATATATATATATATATATATATATATATATATATATATATAAGAAAGAATTCAATGAAAAATCAGCAGAATGTGGCCATTCTTTATGCGATTAATCGCCAGAATACTCAATTAATCGGCAGAATAATTGATTAATCGTCAAAACACTATCGATTAATTGGTAGAATAATTGTTTATTTGTCAGAATGATCGATTAATCAGTGAGTAAACCAGTGATTAGTTGCTGCAGGTGGCAGGGCTCGTGCTTGGTGCCTTAGTTTGGATAAAGCTTGGATTGACAGGCAGCCAGGGACAGAACAGCGAAGATGATGCTGAACACAAAAGATTAAGCTGTGCAGCTGGGCTGCATGCAGATGAATTACTGCAGAAGCTTGAACTGAAGCACAGAGGCGGTTTGTGCAACTTCCTCCAGAAGTTGCCCCATGGGTGGCTCTGAAAGTGAAGCCGCAAACGCATGACTGCAACTCGGAGAATACGCAGCCGCCGCAGCAGCTAGCGTAGCATTTCGTCTGTCCTGTGGCAGCGCTGCTCCTCTTCGGGAGTCTGAGCGCATAATGCACTTAGGAGAGACCCAGGTGGCTTATCCCTTCATCCCTCACTCGATAAACAAGCGCACACTCAGGAGATCGCCCTTATCCCCACACACACAAACAGTCTTCCATCGCTCTGATCGTCGACTCGAGAACAAGCAGCTCATCTAAATGTGTTTTAATGGAGCTCACGTCTTTTTCTGTCAACATCTCTGCACTGTTTTTATCTTTTCCTTCTCTTCAGGGTGTGATCAGGACGTGACATCTCTCTCTCTGTCCAGACTTGCACTAACATTCCTCCCCTCAAAGCATCACTTCCTTCAGGAATCCAACAGATTCTGCAAACGCCTCAGTCGTCTTTGAATTAAACAAAATTCATGTCAAACGTTTATAAATGTTTCCAGATGCCTTTGGAGTCATCAGGTGTCAACCAGCAGCCACCGTGTTTCACAAAATCAAACAAACTTGGCTTCAATCAACCACTGTGCTAATAACATTTCAGCTCCACAATCAATTTAAATGATTTTTTGTTGATTTTGTACATGAGGAGAGGCAGGTTGACCTCAGGAAACATTTTTAAAAGATAATCTGAAATTGTAACAGGTTTGTCACTGCAAGTTTTTCCTGGACGATAAATTATCCCAGAGGTTATTGCGATAAATGATAACGTTTTTATTCTGAGACCATTTTCAAGTAATAATAAAGAACAGATTATCGAAGATCAATAAACCTTTAAATTGTAATAAACATTTAACTGGAAAACATTTTAAATGAATACAATGGAAGTTGAAACGGAAAACTTTTCCGTTTCCAGTTTTTGGTAGAAAGAAAAAAAACATAAATGATGGAAATTATTGAGGTTGTTTGAATTTATCATACAATTAATTGATTTGTTTGTTGCGACAGGCCAAGTAACATAAACAAAAATTTTTTAATGGAAGCCATATTTAGTTTGCTTTTGTAAATGTGGATTGGTTGGTTGACCTTTGACCTATGGAAACATTATCTTTAAAATGATAGCCACACAATCAAATAATGTTGTACAAATTTAGCACAGTTGATTGAAACCATATTTAGTTTTTTTTTTTTTTTTTTTTTTTTTGGTTAATGTGGTTTGGCTGGCTGACCTTTGACCTCTGGAAATATAGTCTGGGATTCACACAGGTCAGCCAGAGAGACGCCGGATGATTTAAAAAGAAAATGTATCTTAATTTATTACAAAAGAGTCAAAAAATGTTTCCAAAAATGATAGAGGTCAGCATAAGAGACTTCAACTCAGGTCGACCTCTGGTGACCTCTGGTGACATTAATATCTTTAAAATGACAAATTCATATAAGTAACAAAGAAAAATGACAAGATCAGGCAGCTGACCTCTTACTGATGAGGCATTCTCAGACAACTGCAGGGAGTTGGTCTCATATTAAATTTTTTTTTGTGGGTTCAGGATAAAGAGGCATAAATGATACAGTAGAAGAACGTCGAGCAGCTGCGACGTGTCTGGACCGGCGCTGCTCGACAAACAAAAGCCTGTTATCCAAAGTTCACATCTTGGGATGATTCAGACTGAGACGCTGCAGAGCCGTCATAACGGTGTCTTATAGCTGCAACTCAAAGGCCCTTTAGCGATTTTCTCTTTTTAGACTGTTTTTTTAGAATATCTTCATGTTGCAGCATGTGACATTCCTGCTGCTGCTAATAAACAAATTTTACTTGTGCTGCGTTTCAGTTGTACACAAAACTGGGAAATTATGTTTTGAGGGCGAGAAATTTAATGGTGTAAAATATTCAGGAGATGTTTTTTTTTTTTTTTTTTTAATATCTTGATTACTTTTCTCACATTTAGGACACTTTAACATTTAAGATGCAAACGTCTTTAAAAAAAAACTCATGTTACAAATTTAGCAAATCTAAACTTGAATAATCTTAATATTAAATCTGAATAAATTGTTAAATCTGAATTTGCCTATTAAACCTAAATGTTAAATGTGAAAATTTATCTAGATGTTGAATGTAAAAACTTAATGTACATATTGAACATTAAATATAATGCTATATTGAAACCTAGAAGTAAAATCAAAATACTAAATATTAAACCTGAATATAGAATTTGCTGAATGATTTCTTGACGCGTTTTCTTGAATTAACCTCTGAACTGTTTATTTAACCTCCTGTTTTGCAGCCACCATGACGGACGCAGACAAGTTCCTGTACGGGGACCGGAGCGGCATCAACGACCCGCTGGCCCAGGCCGACTGGGCCTCCAAGAAGCTGGTGTGGGTCCCCAGCGAGAAGCAAGGATATGAGGCCGGGTCGCTGAAGGAGGAGAAGGGCGACGAGTGTGTGGTGGAGCTGTCCGACTCCGGCAAGAAGGTGAAGCTCCATCAGTCCATCGAGCTCAGAAATAAACTCCAGTTAAAATATTCACCTTGATCGGTCCAAACGGGATTAAAACTTTCCCAAACCTGCAGTACGCAACTTCTACAGATATTTGTTGAAACTGTCACAATGTTGTGAGCGTTTAGTAAGAGTCGGATAAAACTGACCCCAACCAATCAGAGCCAGGGGGCGGGTCTTAGCGCTGTCAATCAATCTGTGCATTCAGCCTAGTTAGAATCGCCACCCACGACCTCAGATTTACCTGCAAGTTGATTCTCCCTGTTAGCACATTTAGCAGCTAATACATCAGATTGATTGACAGTGCTAAGACCCGCCTCCTCGCTCTGATTGGTTGTTTTTGGCCTGGAGCGTTGCGTTTCTTCAATAGGCAATAGCAGCTCAGGGACAAGGTGGAGGAAATCAATATTTTCAGATTATCTCAGTTTGAACAAATATGTAAAAAGCAGATTCTTTATAAAAGTTACATACTGCAGCTTTAAAAAATAAGAATCCCTCTGTCAAATTTTAACATGGAATGCAGCTTTCTGCACATCAACAGTTTTTGATTTATTATAATAAACAAACATTGTCTGAACATTTAATTTCTAATTTATTGAGCATGACTGTTAATGTGAGACGGAGATTATTCATGCAGTTTGACGCCAACATTAATAAAATGACCAAGATATGGAGTTTTAACGTTACCTGGGACATTTATGGAAGGAGACGCTGCACTCAGTCACCACTGTTGCTAAGCAACAGATGAATCATTTCACATTCAAATTAAAAAATACCTTATTGATCCCAAAGGGAAATTAAATGTTGTAACTTATATGAATTAAAATTCTTCAAAGAATTATTACAGACAGAAAATGCTGTTGGCATGAAAGATCTCCTGCAGCTGTCTGTATTACAGCGAATCTGAAGAAGCCTCTGACTGAAGACACTTTGTTTTCCCAAGACTGTCTGATGAACAGGACGGTCAGGGTTGTCCATTCTTGATTTTCTTTATGAGGAATCCTTCTTTGCATCATCATCTCCAGAGGTTTTGTAGAAATCGGTTGCTGGTTGTTTAATCAGCTGATTGAGGATGTTGGAGGCATTTCCTCCTTTCATTGTGACTAAACATGTTGCAACTGGCCCTAGTAGTATTGTCTTTTTTTTAAAATTAAATATAAACAAATTTTGGAGCTCTATTTCTACGATGCCATGCAAATGCGTCACACGTTACTTTAACCGATGAGCAGAATTGTTGAGCAAGCAGCTTGTCGAATCCAAGTAATCGACTGATTCCAATCCCTAATCGGTAACGCTCATCTCTGCGAATCTCAGGTGAAAGTGAACAAGGACGACATCCAGAAAATGAATCCGCCCAAGTTCAGCAAGGTGGAGGACATGGCGGAGCTCACCTGCCTGAACGAGGCCTCCGTCCTGCACAACCTCAAGGAGCGATACTACTCCGGACTCATCTACGTGAGTGGGAAACGGTGTGCGGGGAATGTTCAGACGCTTCCCGTTTCACTCTAGAAGCTTCTTCCTGTCTGCCACAGACGTACTCGGGTCTCTTCTGTGTGGTGATCAACCCGTACAAGAACCTGCCCATCTACAGCGAGGAGATCGTCAACATGTACAAGGGCAAGAAGAGGCACGAGATGCCGCCGCACATCTACGCCATCACCGACACGGCCTACCGGAGCATGATGCAGGGTGAGCGAGCGGCTTACTGAGGACGATTAGTGATGCTCGACACACAGAGGTTCACTCAGAAAACACAACAAATCGATTAAAACAAGCTCAATAATTTATCGTTTTTCTCTTTAATCTCTTTCTACCAAAAGCTGGATGACAAAAGTCTTTGGATGTTTAAAATGTCTTCCAGGTTTGGTGATAGTTTATCTTTGAGAATGTTTTCCTGCATTGAAAATGGTTGCAAAACAACAATATCTGTGTTTATTCTAATAATTACTGGGACAATTTATCGTCCAACAAAATTTATTGACAGGCCTACGTATGTATATGAATGTAAACATAAAATGTTAAAGTTCACTGTAATGTTTCCTCTGATGCTATTTCTGTAGCTGCATTTCCATTCACCATAAAATTGTGCAAATTGAAATTATGAAATTTGCTAATGGAAACATGGCAATAAAACAAAGGTTTGGGCTCGGATGACATAGCTTTGCAGCTGTATCAAAATAGATGTATTTCGCAAAACTGAAACGGATACACACTTTTGTTTTTTGCATCACACTTGATCAAGAATCAGTGTTACTACAGCTGAAAACCGTGAAGATGACGACGGGAAGTGGTCATCTTTGTGGTTTGTAGTTGTTTTTTTCAGAACGTGGCGTTGGCTCCATCAGAGCACAGTTGATAAAAAAAAAAAAAAAGATAAAATGAAACTGTGGGTCATTTGAACTTGTTGAATCTGTAGCTCTTCTCTAAATCCACAGACTGTAATTTTCCCAAAACGGCGCTCCAAGCATAAGCGCTTTGTTGCTCCTGAATCAGACGCTGACGTTTCCTCCATGAGCGCCGGCGCCGTGGTTGATGTAACCGATGCAACTGTTCACATCTGTCACTGCTAAGATTGTTACTGAATTATCACGTTAACAAGCTTATTAATGTTGAATTGAATTTCCTATTTAATGAACCACAACTGCAAAATTGTTTTCAACATTAGCAGAATATAGACAAAGATTTGCACACATTTGTATTGTAGCGCCGCCACAGGGTTAAAGGAGCAGCTGGAAGTTTTCCTGTTTAAATGAGCAGTAATTATTAAACTACAACGTGTGTTTGTTGGCACTTAGCAGAAGCTGCTGCAGACTTGTACAATCCTGCTCTTTGTTGCTGCTTGTTAACTTGGCTTTGCATCAAGTTTTGTATTTTTTTTTAACTTATTATTCTTTTTCTTAACAGATCGAGAGGATCAGTCCATCCTTTGCACGTATGTTTCTTTGATTCTTCTGATTTTACTTTATTTTTGTAAAACTTGCATTTAAACATGAATCGGTTTTAAAAATAAGTTTCACTGCAAAAATACAAAATCTTACCCAACATTTTTAGTCCATTTCTAGTGAAAATATCTTGGTACATTTGAGGGGGAAAAAAAGCCAAAACTAGCTAACAAGTAACTTTTTAGCAAGAAATATCTAATGATGAAAAAGTATTGGTTCCACTGGCAGATTTTCTAATTTATAAGACATTTTTTTTATCATATTGTAAGTGAAATAATCTGTTTGTTGATTCCACCAACTGGCTTTGAGAGGCTGAGCAGCTAAAACCTTTCTTCTGCCTACATCTCCCAGAATGCTGTGCGGTTCTGGATAGGAATATTAAATTTTCTCAGACATATTACCTTTTGATACTGATCGCAACATATTGATTTATTGTCTAATTAAAAACTGAACTTTCAAAGCAGCTTGTGAATCAATTTGTTTCTCACGTTTGGCGATGCCAAATACAACGAGTTCTTGTTTCTAGATTTTATTACGAGTTGTTTCTTGTATCTTTTCATTTCACCTTCTGAATGGCCATTTTAATGCATTACTTTTTACTACTTATAAATAATTGTGTCTGGTGTGCATTTGTTTTGTTTTCTGCAGTGGCGAGTCGGGAGCTGGGAAAACGGAGAATACAAAGAAGGTCATTCAGTATCTTGCTCATGTCGCTTCATCCTCAAAGTTCAAGAAGGACCAGGTTGGTTTGAAACCCAGACATCTTTTTGTTTTGTTTTTTATGACTCTTTCCTAACAGTGGGAGATAAGTGAGAGTGGAAACACCCCAGTTCTGCAGCTCATCAGCTTCCTGATCTTTCCACAATCGTGTGTTTGGTAGATTTCCATGTTAGTCCAGATCGGTGAAGGTATGCGTCTTAACGAGCGGTGGGGCGACGGCGGTGCATTCCTGCCTCAGGCCCCAACACGCCCGCCAGGCCTCCAGCGACTGAACCGGAGCAGAACGCTCATCTTAATTCACGCATACCTCAGCTGCTTTCTCGACATTAGGATGTTTGACAAGACTTGACATGAAACATTTCATAAATCATTTTGCCATCAGCCATTTGCTGCCACCAGGTTTCCTGTGATGTAATATATGACCTACAATGTTTCTAAAGTGGTGAATTTTCTCTCTTCCCTCCAGGGTGGTGCTGTGTTGTCCCATGTGAGTTCATCTCTCTGGCTCCATTTATACTAACAATAAGTCATCTGTCCTTGGTGTCATGGAAGCAGATCAGATTGTCATTCAGACATTTTGTTTTTATTGAGTTTTTAGTCTAATCAGTGAAAAACAGAACTTTCTGCTGGTGTTAAAACTCTCATGTTGTGTTTGTACAGAAAGGGAAGTATGTGACATGTAGTTCCATGTAACTCATGATTTACACTTCAAAAAACTCAAAATTACCAAGTATTTTTGGTCTAGTTTTCAGTGTAAATATTTTATTACACTTGAAATAACACAAACTGGCTTACAAGTAACTTTTCAGGAAGATATAGGAGTTTATTTTAAGTGAAAAATCCCTTAATATTAATAAAAACATCCTAGTTCTTGGGCCTGTCATGATGACAAACTTTACTGGATGATAAATTGTTTCAGAAGTTATTATGATAAACGATGATCTTGTTTTTGAGACCATTTTCAAGTAATGATGCAAGAAAACATCCTCAAAGATCAATAAACTTCTAGTAGACATTTAAAACTGGAAGACATTTTAAATCTCAAATCGATAAACAAAACTGAAACGTTAAAATAAATTATGAAGTCACTGTAAATAAAATTTTCCTTTAAAGGCCAGTTGAAACCAAACTGAAGCCTTTTGTCTTCCAGTTTTTGGTATAAAGAGAGAAAAATGAAATGATAAATCATGCAAATGGAAATTATTTAGCTTGTTTTTAATTTATCATACAATAAATTGATCTATTGGGACAGGCCTACTAGTTTTACTGGCAGATTATTTTACTTATAACGAGATATTTTTACCAATTTCTAAAATGGAATTTTTTTCATCAATATTAAGAAATTATTGGCTAAAGACGAGCTAATATTTTTTTGCACTGGGAAAGCTGGTTTTTATTTCAAGTGTACAAAGATATAGAGCTAGAAACTAGATCAAAAATACTTGGTAAGATTTTGTTTTTGCATTATAGAGCCATTTTCTTTAAGCCCTCAGAGACCAGAGTGTAGTTTTTACTTTCTAAAGCATAAATTAATTTGCTTTTAATTTAAAATGTTAACATTTTAGCATTGCTGCCTGTGTGGCTCTGTTGCTTCAGTTTCTTGCTCTACATCTAACTGGCTTGACAGTAGAGCAGCTCGGGTTTCTCACTCCACCCAGCAGCTGTTCACATTCAGTCTGTGTTTTTTGTCATTTTGTATTGTTGTTTTGCATTATGTCAAGCCGTCAGTGTTAACCTGGTTGTGTCGTCGCCTGTGCTGTGTGTGCCTGCATGGAAAGGGATGGCTTCACAGGGACTTGAAGCTTGAGCGGGCTTGCTGTTCTGCGGGAATGCACTGCATGCAGGAATGTGCAGGATCTGTATTTTTGCGTGTGCCTGCGTGTGGTTGGTTGGGCAATAACGTCGCCTGAGGTCTTTCTTTTGAAAGTGAACAAGAAATCGGTTACAGGAAAAGTCCTCTATAATGCATTTTTGCCAATGAAGGATGTGCAGCTTTGCAGAGTTTGAGCTTCTCCTGCTCGAGTTGAGACAAAACGAGTGAAATTCTGTCTTCTCCACTAGGGGGAGCTGGAGAAGCAGCTGCTGCAGGCCAACCCCATCCTGGAGGCCTTTGGCAACGCCAAGACCGTCAAGAACGACAACTCCTCTAGATTCGTAAGCACGACTTGAAGGCTGCTGAATCAGTTTGCTGCCATGTTAACTACTTTTACCTCCAAGTTATAAAACGAAATGTGATGCAGCTGAACCAATTCTCCCTGAAAATTAATTAACTGATCACAGTTCACCACCTACACTAATTCTTGTTTGATTTTTTTTTTTTTTTTTACTTTTAAAATGTAGAGATAAATCAACAAACCTTAGACACACATTATTCGCCGGGTTTAGTTGTGTAAATACTCAAAACCTTCTAAAAACATTTATAAATATCTGCTTCAATTCTTTGAAACAGCAAACAAACATACCTTATAATGAACCATCTTTGTATTTCTGCAGAAACTAATATCTAGTCTTATTTCAGCCAATCGGCACCAAGGAAAATAAATGGTGCTTCTGGATTGGTTGCTTTGAAAACGCCAGCCAATAGGGTGTCAAGTAGCATTTTACTGAGGAATTTCAGCTTTCAGCTGCATTTTGTTTGAGTATTTTAATACATGTTGCAAAAAATCCAAATGAGGTCATTTTCTCCAAATGATTTAGTTGAATTTCATAGAAAAATCTCCTAAAACCATTTATACAGTTTGACATTTTTCAGTAAGACTACATTTAATTGTGGCAGCTCTTAATCTTTGCTAGCAAACTTAACATATGTACTTAACTATATGATGATCAGAGAGATCAGTTAAAGTGACTGAATGCATTAAGGATGTGGTTTCAGTCTCAGCCCTGCCAGCAGCAGACTCGGCCTCAACAAAATCCAAACGCTGAAACATGTTGCAATAATCTAAAGGTTTTAATGGTTGATGTATTAAATCTCTAGCTTATAAGTTTAAAACAATTGTTAAATTATTTACTTGTATCCCACAAACGCAGACGTGTGCATGCACGAAGATGCACATGGCTAACCCTAACTAGCTAGTGAGCTGAAAATAATTTTTTTTAAACTTGTATTTCTATACCATTGTATTTATTTATTTTTGTTTGAGTACTAAATATAAATCGCAATGTCTGCATCTTTTTTGTGAAAAGGGAAAATTCATCAGAATCAACTTTGACGTCAACGGCTACATCGTTGGAGCCAACATAGAAACTTGTATCCTTTTCAGTGAGATTTGGATGGAAAACTGGACCAAGTTCACCATTTCTCTTATCCTAAGGTACAGCAATGGTTTCCCGAAAAGTAACTGGTGCATACTTGTTTGTGTCTTAACTGAAACTTCAGATCTGCTGGAGAAGTCTCGAGCCATCAGACAAGCTAAAGAGGAGAGGACCTTCCACATCTTCTACTACATGCTGACTGGAGCCGGAGACAAAATGCGATGTGAGGACTTGGTCGTCAGAGCAGGAGTGCAATAAAATGAAGAATAAGTTTCAAAATAACTTATCTAAACGTGCTAATTACGAGATCAAGACTCTGAGGAACTAGTTTACAGACAAAAGAATTAAGATTCTGGTTGCATTTCAATTTAAGATGCTTCGTTGAACAGGTTGGGATCTATGGGCTATGCAAAAAATTACGTTTTTTGGGGGGCTTTTTTGCATGCAATTAGATTCAAGTCTCATCAATTCTGCCTATTTTGAGCCGTTTTGGGGCCTCTCGTCACTTTACAAGCACTTTACAGTCACACATGAAAATAGCTGCAAACAGATGCTCAATTATGCAACCAGAAGCAGAAGTAGAGCCTCCTGCACAACCAACAAAGATGCAGCGAGTGGCTTCTGAATAGCGAGTCGACAACAAAATATTTGTCTTTTCCAGTAGCCATTGTACAGTTTTAAAACCAGCTGACCAAATGTGCTAGAACTCCAATTGGACGTGGGCTGAGGTTGCTAGGTAACGACCCTGTGGAAGGTTTTTGAAACGTTCATTTTCCATACGCCAAAAAAAAAACAGCTGGGCTGTTTAGACCCAAAAAAGAAGCATAAAAATGTGCAATTTTACATAATAGGTCCCCTTTAAGTATTTGTATTAAAATAATGCTGCAACTGGCAGGAAATTGTGTGGCGCAACCCTTCGATGCAAGCTGTGCTGCACTTTCAAAAGGCTAAATCTCCAGATTTAAAACTGTAGAAGGTGAATCATGTCTTGTTTTTGGACCAGGCATGTAGTCGCTCGATTCCTTCTTCACTTAATGAAAATGAGATGAGCTGATGTTTATCTCTGCTCCCTTTGCAGCTGATTTGTGTCTGGAGGATTACAGCAAGTACCGTTTCCTGTCCAACGGAAACGTGACCGTCCCAGGGCAGACGGACAAGGAAATGTTCGTCGAAACCATGGAGGCCTTCAACATCATGAGCATCCCTGAAGAGGAAATTAATGGTACTTTTTATTTATTTATTTTTTTTACACTGACATTTCTGTAAAGTTGTTAGCTTTGAAAGTCTTTTCTTTTAACCTGACAGATTCTGACTCTATTACAGAGGAGGATAGAGTAACCAGAGATGTTGCTGTAGTACGAGTAGCACTAATTCAATGTTTTTCCTTTTCTTCAAGTGAAAGTGAAAAGTAGCTTCCCAAGAAATTAAGAGTTAAAGCTGCTCAAGTTTGAGAAACTGATCAGAAAATCTGATTGCATATTTTTTAAGATGTCTTGAAATCAGTAAAATACAGAGTTATGTGCAAATTCTAGCATTTTAAAGACAAATACCGATTACAAAATGGCATCTTCACACAAAAGCAACACCTTTTCGAATCAATTTTCAATATTAAACTTTGCGTAAAAGTATTACTTGCAGATCCAGCAGATGGAAAATAACATAACAACAAAACTGGTGTAAAAACAAAAAGTTTGTATCAGTCTCGTGATGATTTAACCCTTTCATGAATAATTGAAAGGGTTAGTGGACAGCTATCAAACAGCCATTTTCTTGTTTCTTGTGGATTTTTATGTTATAAATGCACACAGACCACTGAGGGGACACTAATTCATCATACAATACACTGCCCACTACTGGCCATCCCCTGCAAGTGCAAGAACATTCTGTTAAATCCATTAAGGCAGACAGACGAAAAAGCAACTCGGGAGTAATTAGTCTCTCCTCCTTCTCTCGCAGGTAAAAAATATTGTGACATCGTAACCCCTAAAGACTAAAACTACTAATGTAGTTTCCAAATAATGACTTTGTATCGGGACAAAAAAATCCTTTACATTTTTTTCCATCAGAAACACTTTGGGGAAAAAATCCTGACATAATGGATCATAATTAATTCATAAAAGGGTTAAAATGTTTGCTTTTCACTGAATTATTTGCGTGTCTAGAGATTTTACCCAAGTAGTAACATTTACTCAGTGAGTCCAAGTTTATTTAAACCGCCTTGTTGTGGAAAAGTGCCAAATAAAGTGATTTACATCATCAAAACACAACAAACTCATCATGTAGTCAACAGGTGTGAAATTCTAAAAAACATATTACATTTTGTCAAATTCATTCATATGTTAATTAGTTCATAATAAAATTACATATTTCTGGCACAATAAAGGTGAAATAATTTTCAAACGGATGTAACTATTTACTACCCGCCTCTGCTTAATGTGAATGTATAAATTTATGTTTTTTTTATTGATTACCAAGCAGGTTGTTTTGCTCTCAGGTCTGCTGAAGGTGATTTCCGCCGTGCTGCAGCTGGGGAACATGATGTTCAAGAAGGAGCGACACTCAGACCAGGCGTCCATGCCTGACGACACCGGTACGCCTCAACCTCCTCCAGGTTTTATCCATTTTATTCCCGTCAAAGTTCATCCTGCATGTCTGCCATGTTTCCCTCCCAGCTGCCCAGAAAGTCTGCCACCTGCTGGGCATCAACGTGACCGACTTCACCAGAGCCATCTTGTCTCCCAGAATCAAGGTCTGCACTGCAGCTTCCTGTGGCGTGACGGAGTTGTTGAGGCTCCTCTCTGTGACGAAGGTTTATGGTTTTGTCTTCAGGTTGGTAGGGATTATGTGCAGAAGGCCCAGACCCAGGAGCAGGCAGAGTTTGCCGTTGAGGCGCTGGCCAAAGCTTCGTATGAGAGGATGTTCCGCTGGCTGGTGATTAGGATCAACAAGGCTCTGGACAAGACGAAGAGGCAGGGAGCGTCCTTCATTGGCATCCTGGACATCGCTGGATTTGAGATCTTTGAAGTAATTACCTGACTAGTACACTTCTTTTTTGTTTGTTTGTCTGGATGAATTAAGCCTTCAACTAATTGGTTATCTGATTAAAAATACTGGCACATTTTTCTATATTTAACAATATAAATGCAGAAAACCTACAAATTTCTTTTTACCTTACATGCAACAGCATAGCATTCCTTTGTATGCCTGATTATTTTTAGGAAAGGAGCTAAAAACTTATTAGGGCTGATCTGCTTTTATCTTGATCAATCAAGTATATTAAAACGCTACTTAATGGAATATTTTTTTAGTTTTCACAGAATTTGAGCTACGCTATTACTTTTACTAACAAATCTTATTAAAATGCAAAATATTTCTGCAGTTTAATTTAACAGGAAATGTAACATGAATATGCGTTATTCTGACTCAAAAGCAGATTTGGATGCATCACATTAATCAACCCTAACTAAGTACAGCAATAAGTTAAGTTGAATAAACTCAACCTTTTAGATTGCTGTCTATAAAAACCAGACTACTTGATCAGTAAATGCTGAGTGCTTAGTTGGTTTTGAAGGAAAACATTGACCTTTTTACATGCTTTGATTTTGGGAGGATGAATATTCATGACCTGTAAATATTTTCAACTGGGCAGTTTTTGTTCCGCATGGCGAAAAACTGGATCTCCCTTAATTCTTCCCAGACATAATCATAAAGTTTTGCTTAATAACGGTAATGCAGGTCTCACCTCACATGCAAACTACAAACATTTGCAAATGAGATGGTGTTGCTCCCCCACAGCCGAAACACCAGGAGTCAGTCCCTGAAGCTCCTGTTTGCCGATGTAACAGAGAAAAGACTTCAGCCTTCATTTTTGTGCCACAATAACAAAGGAATCATTTGTGTTAATCTCTCTGCAGGGAATCGGAGCATTTAAATCTATTATTTTTAAACTGTTACAGATGAAAATCCATTATGTCAAACTTTCAGATCTCTAGATGGGCTGCACATTTAAAAAAAATTTAACTGAAGTAAATCAACATTAAAAAAAAAAATAACTGAAGTAAATCAACATTAAGGTCATGCAAAATGAGTAAACAGTCGAAGTCTCTGATCTTTTGACTTGGATGCTGATTAAACATGGAGTTGTTTGACTGCCTGGGCCATATTTATTCTATATGAATAAATTTGACATAGTCTTTAAAATAAAAAAATTTTATTGCCTAAAATGGCATTTATTTAGTGAACACTTGATCATCTGGAGCTGAAAATGCTTCTAACATAAACCAGTGAAAAGCTGTTATTTCTGTTTAACTCAGCATTAACATGTTGGAGGACCAATTTTTTTTTTGTTTTTTATTAACCGATAAATAATTGGACAGCAAAAGGTGCTTAATAGGACATTTGTAACACATTTTATTGATTGACCATCCAGAAAACACTTGCTGCAATCTTATTTGTGCAGGAGGCTCCACTTCTGCTTTTCAAAGATATACGGCTGTGATGTTGAATCTATGCCACTTGGAATTCTGGGTAAAATATTTGCAAAATTGTGTTGTGTGTTCACAACAAAACGGGTTTTGAGCTTCAGGTGCATCTAGTTTACATTCAGAGTAGAGATGCATCGAGGGCCCATCATGGTGCGTTTTACATGTCTAGAGCGGCGCCACTTGAAACGTTTTGATGCGTCAAGAGCGGCCGACAAATAAGACAATGGGAAATGACTAGAGCGAGTCTGTCGCGCCCTCAACGTGTCTTCACATAGACTTGACTGTAAACCAGCGCCTGACGTATGAAACACGAGGTGTAGAGCAAAATGTCAAGCGTCTGTATTCACAGTGCACACACGTCAAACTTAACGCGTTTTTGATGCTTTCAACATGTTTGGTGTGAACGCATCGTAATAATTAACTGGATTGTACAATTGAATTGTTAATCTGATTAATCATCCCAGCCCTAAAAGGATGAATCCTGTTCAATTTCATATTGACCCGTCTTCACAAAGTATGGGGAAAATATTATTTTCTTATTGCACTATAAGCCTACAGCCCAGTTGAGTTAACCAACTTAACTCCTTCCTGCAGCTGAACTCCTTCGAGCAGCTCTGCATCAACTACACCAACGAGAAGCTGCAGCAGCTCTTCAACCACACCATGTTCATCCTGGAGCAGGAGGAGTACCAGAGGGAGGGCATCGAGTGGAGCTTCATCGACTTCGGCCTGGACCTGCAGCCTTGCATCGACCTCATAGAAAAACCTGTATGACTTTTCTGCCTGAAGTCAAACTAACTGCACAGATGCTTTCAGTGTAGCGGTAGAAACCACAGCCTGTGTAGCTGTGGCAAAGATTCCTCTCTGTTTTTGTCCCAGAATGGTCCTCCAGGCGTCCTGGCCCTGCTGGACGAAGAGTGCTGGTTCCCTAAAGCCACCGACAAGTCGTTTGTGGAGAAGCTGGCTCAGGAGCAGGGAACCAATCCGAAGTTCGTTAAACCCAAGAAACTCAAAGATGACGCAGATTTCTGCATCATTCACTACGCAGGAAAGGTTTGATCATACATTTGTTCTTATTTCACCAAATATTTATCTGAAGATGAGCAAACTTGACAAATAGCCTAAAAATAAACCTTTTTAGATTAGATTGATTCATCTAATTGGCTAATGTAAAAGGGTCCTAATATGCAAAATTCACTTTTTTCATGTTTTTGTTTTTCCACTTCGGTTTAAACTCCTTCCAAAAACAGCCAGTGTTTAAAGAAAACAAGTTTTTTAGTGCCTGGAAAATTAGTCCTTTCAAAAACCTCACAGTTTGGTCGCAAATGATGAGCACTGAAACCATTACCTAGCGACCTCAGTGAAGGCCACCCTGTCACCTAGCAACCAAGCAGTGTTCCAGAACATTTGGTCAGCTAGTCTTACTGCTGTACAATGGCTGCTTGAAAACAAAAGTGTTTAGTTGTCGACTTACCATCCTGCATTCTTGTTGGTTGTGCAGAAGGCTCCACTTCTGCTTTTCAAGGATGTATGGCTGTATAATAGTACATCTGTTTCCAATTGCAAATGTAAACATTGAGTTGGGGGCATTTCCAGCAGCAGCTTATTTAGATTTAAAGTGATAAGAGGCCTTAAAACGGCTCATTCTGGAAGGATTTCAAAATGGGCACAACTGAGCAGACTGAAATCCAATTATCCAAGACAAAAATGTAATGAATCTATTTTGTTTAGCTCATGGACCTATCCTAACCTATTCAAGGAAGCATAATAGGTCACCTTTGACCTATTTGACTTCAAGAACTATATCACCACCTTAGTTGATTTCTTTTCAAAATCTTTATTTTAGATGTTGAATAATCGGTCTCCTTGCAGCTCATGTACAAACAGAAAAGCAAGTCTGACATGTACCTGATCTTTTAGTTGCAGAGGTTGACAGACTTGATCGATCCCGTATCCTCGTAGTTCCTTATTTATTTTATTTTTTTTATATATTCTGGTAACGGTTCATGACTTCTCGCCCACAGTGAGGATTTATTAATCTAATGACAGGAACTGACTGCAGGGATAAAGATGATTCTTCTTTAACGCCAAATGTTTTCTCTGCAGGTGGATTACAAGGCAAACGAATGGTTGATGAAGAACATGGACCCCCTGAATGAGTGTGTGGCCACCCTGCTGAACCAGTCCACTGACAAGTTTATTGGCGACCTCTGGAGAGACGGTAAGCTGAGCGAAACGCCTCATTGTTTTGACTTAAAAGCTGCACATTGAGTGAACTTCAGACTTTTCAGTTTAAGGACTCTGGTGTTAACTGCTGAAAATGTTAACTGGTCAATTTTTCAAAAGTTACCTTTTGCTGCACATTGCAAGTCAGCAAAGACAAATTGAACTGTTTGGAAATAAGTCTAAATGCAAAAGAATGTGTTCTTGTGGAAGCTAAAGACTAACTAAACCCTAAAACGTTTTTTTTTTTGTTTTTTTTGCAGATAAAATGTGTAAATTGGTTCCTAAGGGTCAAATCATTATTTCTGTGCAAATTGACATTTTTGTGTAAATTTGTTAACTCTGCAATACTTGGGCTGAAACCTCTCAGTGCTGCCCCCATTAGGTTGGTGGGGGAAACTGCAGTCTAATTTTCTTATTGGTAACAACTTGATACAACAATGTCAGTTACTGTACAGTGATTGGTGCTTCACGAGTTCCTAATCTCTCCAATAACTCCGGAAAAAATGGCTAAATTTGTAACTAACAACTTTAAAATAAAGATGTTTTATTTGTGTAAAAGTGAAACTTTGCGTTTATTTATATTTTTGCATGTCCTTGTGATTTTCCAGTGGACCGCATCGTTGGCCTGGATAAGGTTGCAGGAATGTCCGACTCGGGACCCTTTAAGACCCGTAAAGGCATGTTCCGCACGGTGGGCCAGCTGTACAAGGAGCAGCTGGGGAACCTCATGACCACGCTCAGGAACACCAACCCCAACTTTGTGCGCTGCATCATCCCTAACCACGAGAAGAAGGTACGACGTTGCTGCTTTGGCAACTCTCCAGGTGTTGCACTAATGATTACGCACAAATCCAAGTCCATTTGTGATTCTTATTTTTTTGTCAGGCTGGTAAACTGGACCCTCACCTGGTTCTGGATCAGCTGAGTTGTAACGGTGTCTTGGAGGGAATTCGTATCTGCAGACAGGGCTTCCCCAACCGGATCGTCTTCCAGGAGTTCAGACAGAGGTGATGCTTTGGAAATTTACTTTAATATTTTGACTTTATCACTCTGTTAAATTAGACACGTTTATTGTTTTGGTGTATAAACAGGGTTAGGTTGGGAATGTCTGATGTAGCTTAAAAATAAAATCTTTTTTTCATACTATATCTGATTTTAATATCTTTTTTTCTTTCTTTTTTTTTTTTTACATTTTACCTCCTCAAAAAAGATTACAAACAAAAAATATTTCCAAAAAATGACTTATTTCAATCACTCCTACTGAGACATATTGGGTGTAATACTGGACAATATGGCATATTTGGACCAGACTAAGAATTTATATTACTAGAATAAAATCATATTGTCAGAATAAAGATAAAATTAAGACGTTCTGGTAAAATTTTAAGTCCTCATTAATGAGGGGGAAAAATTGAGATCTGATGTGAATAGCTCAGTCCATGTTTTTTTTTTATTTATTTTTTTTAAAAAACAGAAATAGTTGCTTTTTCAAGTGTTTCAAAGTCCTGCTGCTGATAGTTAGTATAGTTAGACATATGAAAACCCAAGGAGTGCAAAAAAACAAAACAAGATTTTTTCCAAAAATTAAATCTTTAAAAATTGTACTAATTGATCAAATCTGCTAGTATTTATCAAAATGCACATCTGAAATGGCTTCCTTGTGTTTGGCATGATGTCTCGGGTTATTTTTGTGTTTCAGGTATGAAATCCTGACTCCAAATGCCATCCCAAAGGGTTTCATGGATGGAAAGCAAGCCTGTGTGCTCATGGTAATGTTTCCAGCTGCAGATGTCAGCGGTTTATTAAAATGTCATCAGTTAGCTCATGCTTCATTCATCCTGACCCAAACAGATTAAAGCCTTGGAGCTGGACCCCAACCTGTACCGAATCGGCCAAAGTAAAGTGTTCTTCCGAGCTGGAGTCTTGGCCCACCTGGAGGAGGAGAGAGACATGAAGATCACTGATGTGATCATGAGTTTCCAGGCCTGGTGCAGAGGATATGTAGCCCGAAAGTAAGAAAACATTGATATTTAAACTGTAATTCTTTACATACTTCTGCTTCCTAACGTTCTACTGAACATTAACTTCACGTTTCCGCCTATAATCCCAGAGCCTTTGCTAAGCGACAGCAGCAGCTGACTGCCATGAAAGTCATCCAGCGAAACTGTGCAGCTTACCTCAAACTCAGGAACTGGCAGTGGTGGAGGCTTTTCACCAAGGTGAGATCGATGGAAACGGTTCGGTACCATCAAATGCAATTCAACCAGCACATCACCAAACATCTGGATCATTTCAGGAATCTGGAGCGCAGCTTCCGTTTTATGACAGTCATTTTTAAAACTCTTTTCAAATTGTTCGTCAAACATCCAAAATGAGCAGCAAATTTTGCTAGACGATGACTTGTCCCAGAAATTATTGCGATAAATGATGATGCTGGTTTTGAGACCTTTTGAGTAGAATAATGCAGGTTTGCTCTCTCAAAGATCAACAAACTCTTATTTTGAATGTTTAAAATATCTTGCAGTTCCAGTGTTGATGGTTGTTTAGAAAATTAAAAACAACCACCAAAAACAATAAATTGAAACAAAAGCTTTACAACTGAAACCATAAGTGAAATTGATCATGAAGCAGTTCAGTTTTTATTGGTGTCAGATAAATGTGGGAGCCAAAATGAGGCATATTAGAAAAACCCAACGCATCTTCACTTTCTTAAAGGTCCAATATATTTTATTTTATTTATTCATTTATTAATCAGCTAAAATCACTTGGTGAAAATAACTTTTAGCGTTGGAGGGGTATCCAAACTTTTTGTAACATGGGGCATAAATATCTAGTTGAAACTACTCTAAAAAATTGTGACCATTTTTCTTTATAAGTGCAAAAACAAATTTTCTTCCTGCCAAGTAAATGATAAACTCAACCCACAATATTTTAATCAAATAATCAAAGCAATCTGATTTCTGTAAGTTATTGTAGAGAACAAAGAAAAGTGTCTTATAGATTTGTCAAATTTAAAAGAAAACAACAAAGCAAATCCTACATTTTCCAGATTGATCAAATTTTAGATGTGTTTTTGTCTTTTCAGAGACTTTCTTTGTTTCTTCGTCTGAATTTTAGTAAGTCACTGGATGTTTTTGGTAGCCATCAATAAATTACATTAAATTGAAAACAATTGAATGAATACTTTGTGTTCCACCTTACATTTTGCATTTTTTTATTGTATTTTTTTTATCAGCCTGCCATCAGTGAAAAACTTCAAATTTAGACTATCCTTGAATAGCAATCAATGACCACCCAAAATTGGTCTGAGGGCTGCAAATGGCCCCCGAGCCATATGTTGGACACCCCTGACTTGGATGTTTATTTTAGGAAGATGACAAAAAGCAAGATGAGAAATGTATACAGTTCACTTTGCTCTGAACAAATGTGTTAGGATCAGGACTTGGGTGTTAAAACTCTAGACATTTAAAGTGTGAAATACTGAAACTTTTTATGACCTTGTATTGCTTAAACTATCCGTTTTTAAAGTTTTAAATGTTTCTCTCCAGGTGAAGCCTCTGCTCCAAGTGTCTCGGCAGGAGGAGGAGATGCTGGCTAAGGAAGAGGAGCTGCTCAAGGTGAAGGAGAAACAAATCCAAGTTGAGGAGCAGCTCAAAGAATTCGAGGAGACGCAGAAACGGGTGAGTCTTTGCAATAGCTTGAAGTTTATTCTTAATTCAGAAGAGCCTGCGAGCATTAAACTGTCTGACGTGGCTCTGTGCAGCTGAGTGCAGAGAAGCAGGACCTGCAGGAGCAGCTGCAGGCAGAGATAGAGCTGTGCGCCGAGACTGAAGAGATGAGAGCCCGTCTGGCCATCAGGAAGCAGGAGCTGGAGGAGATCCTGCACGACATGGAGTCCCGGCTGGAGGAAGAGGAGGAGAGGGTCGTGCAGATGCAAACTGAGAAGAAGAAGATGCAGCAGAACATCACGGTCAGTCGACTGTAGAATGCATGCTACACCTTTATGTGTAGGGCTGCAGCTAACAATTATTTTAGTTATTCAGAGAATCAATTCTAGTCTTTATGCAATATTAGAGGTACATTAAATTATGCAAATAATAGTTCCTTTTTCAAATAAAAACATTTTATTGCCTATAGTGTAAACTTGATCATTAGTAGCGAAAGATCCATCTACAGCTAAAAAATATTTATCAGCATGTGAAAATCTGACCTGTTTGTTTTGGATCAACTGATTAATAATTTGATGGCAAAAGGTGCATAACAGGAGATTTTTATTTTTACAGAATTTGAACCAGGTGAAGCTAAAACTAAACCACTTAAAGTTCTGAATATAACATATTTACAAAGGATTTTTTTTATTTAATCCTATATATATATATATATATATATATATATATATATTTGTACAGTACTCCACTTAAATATTGATCTATTAATAAATTGACTATAGTTTCATCATGATTAATTATTTCAGCAGCAATTTTTTTTAATTCACCAATTAGTGCATATAAAACTAACAAATATTGATCTACCAAATAACAAATAACCAACTGAATAAGAGAATGAACAACAAAAAGGAGGTAAATGTTAAAATGGATTTTAGACAGACAAAACATAACATAACCAAGTGTGTCACAAATGAAATGATTGTTTAGGATACTTTTTCTCTTAATTTTGGAAGCTTTCTCAATTTTATTTTTCCTTTTGTCTGATGGTCCCTGTTTTAATTCACGTATATTGACCGTTTGTGTATTTAAGCATTAACCTTTCTGCTAATTTTGCTCATCCAGGAGTTGGAGCAGCAGCTGGATGAGGAGGAGGCAGCCAGGCAGAAGCTTCAGATGGAGAAAGTCACCACAGATGCCAAACTGAAGAAAATGGAGGAAGACATCATTCTGCTGGACGACCAGAACGGCAAGCTCAACAAGGTTTCCGACTAAACGTCTCCTCGCACAGCAACATGGCGGTTAAAATGATTTCTTTAATCACAGAATAATGGAGACCTCTTTACTTGTAACTTCAGGAAAAGAAACTGCTCGAGGAGAGGATCTCTGAGTTCACCATCAATCTGGCTGAGGAGGAGGAGAAGTCCAAAAGCTTGCAGAAGCTCAAGAATAAACACGAAACCATGATCACTGATTTAGAAGGCAAGTGTTGGGATGCAAACAATTCAGTGATTTTCTTGTTTAATGGTTTATTAGATTCAAATTAGTTCCAGTTGGTTAACTAATAAAGTCCAGTTAGACCTTCTTTTAGTGTTGTAGTTTGGTCGCCGTCCAGCAGAGGGCGCCACTGCTCATCCTTAAGCGGAGCTTGCTGAGACAGGCGAAAAAATGGAGGCCAAATCAGAACGGGAAAGGAGAATGGTCAAGACAGAGACCGTTGTAAGGTGTAAAATGCACTTTATGAGATTTATTTTATTTATTTTTTTTAAATATAAACACTCGATAAACTCCTTAAGTTATTACCTTATTAGCGCTCATTTAGCCGAACGCTACATGACGGAGCAGCGCCAACTTCTCAACCAAAAATTACTGACGTGATGACGGAAAAGCAGCTGGAATAATGCAGAAAAATTGCAACATGATGGGGAAAAGGGTGGTACATGACAGAGGTGGGGACTCGAGTCACATGACTTGGACTCGAGTCAGACTCGAGTCGTTAAAATCACGACTTGAGACTTGACTTGAAAAAATGCTCAAAGACTCGGACTTGACTTTGACTTTCATGCCATTGACTTGGGACTTGACTCGACTTTTGCCTGTCTTGACTTGAGACTTGACTTGACTTGAGGACAGAGACTTGAGACTTACTTGAGACTTGCAACACAGTGACTTGGTCACACCTCTGGTACATGATGCCAATAAGCTGAGGTCGAGGATTGTGAGTTAAAACTTAATGGAGTGAAGTTTTAATCTCCTTTTAAGAACACAGAGTATTCTGTGTGATCAGCTCTCTGCTCATGAACAATTAAGGTTTTTTTTTATCTGTAACTTTTCTCCATCAACCTAAGAGTTCCCTCTTTGTTCTAGTAGTTTATATGTCCAAGTTTAATAATGTAAATACCACACATTTGTTTGTTCAGTCAGTATTTAGCACAGCTGACACAAATTATGTTACAACTTATTTTTTAAATTTGGCATATGATTAAATTTGCTCTTTGATATGGAAGGACTTTGATCTCTTGATTTAAAACTCTCTTGGCCCTTGTCAATTAATCATGATTAATTGACAAGATCAAGAGATCAATCAACTATTAAATTAACTACACTTCCTAGTTTGAGATTTTTAAAAAAATTGTTAGTTGCTTTATGTTTTCAGTGACGTTTAGTTTTTTTTATTTTTATGACGTTCAGATCGTTTGAGGAAAGAGGAAAAAATGCGCCAGGACCTGGAGAAAAACCGCCGTAAGCTTGAGGGAGACTCCACTGAGCTCCATGACCAGATCGCAGACCTGCAGGCCCAGATCGCCGAGCTCCGGGCTCAGCTGGCGAAGAAGGAGGAGGAACTCCTGGCTGCCTTAGCCAGGTCGGACAAAACCCTAAACTTTCACTGCAGCAAACCGTAAATCTGCAGCTTTTTAAATTAACCCTGCTTTGTCATTGCAACACCAGAATCGAGGAGGAGGCTGCGGCGAAGAACACGGCCCAGAAGAAGATCAGGGAGCTGGAGGCGCAGATCTCCGAGCTGCAGGAGGACCTCGAGCTGGAGCGGCAGGCCCGATCCAAGGCCGAGAAACAGCGCCGGGACCTGGGAGAGGAGCTGGAGGCGCTGAAGACGGAGCTGGAGGACACGCTGGACACCACGGCTGTTCATGAGGACCTCAGGTAATCACACAGTGCGTACACAAGCCTGATTGATGGCGCGAAGGCCTGGTTCTGATTAATTGTTTCAGACTGATCTGATCTGTAGTGGTCTGTGGAAATTCTGAAAGTAGTTTAGAAAGCAGTAAATTAGTAGAAAGTAGAAAATTTTTCTGGAAATTTATCAGAAAAAGATTTTCAGATTTTTTTCAAATCTGAAAAATGTTAAGAGCAGCTTAACATTTTTCAGATTTGTCTCATAGCTTGCTGGCATGACATAGTGATGGTTTTTAATGTGACAATTAAAAAAAAAACAAAAAAACTTGCAACTTTTTTCGACTTGAAATTCCCATAAAATCAAAAGATGCTTCACACAGCATTTTTTTTAGCTAATCTATCATTGTCAGTTAACTGCCAATTTTCTGCAAAGCTGGTCAAAATCAATTAATTTAAGTGACTGCCAACTCCCACCTGCAGGTGGCAGTATTTGATACACATGTACAGTCGTATAAAAGTGCAAATCTTGCAAAATTTCAAAACTGGCACCAAAAAAATCAGCATTTTTGATTGTAAAAAATATCACATACCAACATAAAATCTTGGCGAGACTGATCAATATGAAATGATATTCCATAATTAATTTTGAGAAGTACTTATTGATTAGACTTTTTTTGTTTTACATCTACAGTATACATTTTGGCACAACTGGCCACTTGAGAACATTTATTATCTTAATCCAAAATGAAAATGAGTTTGACCCCTGCTTCAGGGCCAAGCGTGAGAGTGAAGTCGCTCAGCTGAAGAAGACTCTGGAGGACGAAGCAAAGACTCACGAGCAGCAGATGGCCGACATGAGGCAAAAACACAACCAGGCGTTTGAAGAGCTTAACGAACAACTGGACCAGGCCAAGAGGGTAAGAATCACAACCGCACAAGGAGGAAAGCTGCCGCCAAACATTTTAAAACACACCTCGGTAATCTGAGTCATGTCTGCAGAACAAGATGTCGATGGAGAAAGCCAAGCAGGCCCTGGAGAGCGAGTGGAACGAGCTGCAGATCGAGCTGAAGAATCTGACCCAAAGCAAAGGCGACTCTGAACACCGACGCAAGAAGGCTGAGGCGCAGGTCCAGGAGCTGCAGATCAAATTTGGAGAAAGTGAGCGACAGAGGCAGGAGCTCGCTGATAAGATGACCAAGATGCAGGTATGAGCTGATTGAGATGGATCCGTTAAAAGAGCGAGATATTTACTAGAAGTAGGTTAAACCAAAGGTTCACAAACTTTCCCATGCAAACACACAAACAATGCTGCAAATTATGTAAAGAAACATTAAATTTTACTTTTATTCCCTTTCAATAATTATTACATTCATTTAGCATAAATGCTGCATCATACCTTCTGATTTTAGTTGGTAACGAGTTCAGTGGTGGAAAATATTATCAGATTTTATATTAATTTGATGTTGAATATTGTCACGTTCCTAAAATTATGGCCCAAGTAATTATTTTGCCTAAAATGATTTTTTTAAATTGGTTTTTTTATGTTTTATTATTTCTTTATTTTTTTCAAAAATCACTTTTGGTAAAAAATAATTACTTGGACCATTATGCTATGAATGGGACAATATATTACCAGATAAAATTTTCCACCACAATACCTCTTTGGATAAGAAAATATGAAATATCTTTATATTAATCCCATCAGAAAAAGTGATTTAACATTTTTAACGTCTTGCAGACTGAGCTGGACAGCATCAACGGGCTTCTGAGTGCAGCTGAGGGCAAAAACATCAAATCCAGCAAAGACCTTTCTACTGTGGAGTCTCAGCTGCAGGACACTCAGGTACGGCGACTGTCTGAGTTCCTGAAAACTTCTCATTTAAAGCATCATTAAGCTGTGGGGAAATGGTACTGTTGGTATTATTTAGTATTTTTGTTTCTACCCTTGGTTTGAAATTGGAAATGTGTTTATCTCTTATGTCTAGAAAATTTAAAGCCAGCAGAGTCCTTGTAAAAGAAACTCGAAGGTTTCACCCATCTTCAGTTTTCTGAACTTGCGATCTTTTCTAAACTCCAGGAGCTTCTCCAAGAGGAAACCCGACAGAAACTCTCCCTCACCTCCCGCCTGAAGCAGATGGAGGACGAGCAGAATAACCTGCGGGAGATGCTGGAGGAAGAGGAGGAGAGCAAGAAGAACGTGGAGAGGCAGGTCACCTCTCTGCAGACCCAGGTTTGTCCACAGAGCCGCTCAATCATGATCTTGATCAAAAGTACAGAAGATACGACGGCGTAGCAGGCCGATTGTAGAAAATTCTGCAGAAAAGTTTTTAATTTTTTTGCTTTTATTTTTTTCGGTTGCCCTAATCCTCTTTCTACAGTGGTATATTGTAGGTAGAAAAGTACATTTCTGCCAAAAATGTTCAGAAATGGAGATTAGTTTTACATATTTTATAGAAAAAAGCTTCTAAATTTCTGAGCTCACTCAAAATGTTTGACTTTTCAAGCTCAGAAAATGTCCGTTTTTTTTTCTAGAAAATGTAAAATTTAATCAAAAAAAATTTAACATTTTTGGCTGTTGGAGCTTAGAAGTGTTTTTTTTATTTTTTAGAAACAAAATACTCCGGAAAATTTCTCAGAATATGTAGACTTTTTTGTTGCAGAATTTTGACTTTAATTTTCTGAGCTCAAAAGTTGGAATTTTAAGTCTTTTCTTTTTTATTGACCCTAATCCTCTTCTGTACAAAAGACCTAAAACTCGTCACCATTTTTTCTTATTCTTTAGCTGGCCGAGATGAAGAAGAAGGTGGAACAAGAGGCCGTTTCGCTGGAGGGAGCTGAGGAAGGCCGCAAGAAGCTCCAGAGGGAGATGGACAACATCGTTCAGCAGCTGGAGGAGAAGACGTCCGCCTACGACAAACTGGACAAGACGAAGACCCGTCTGCAGCAGGAGCTGGACGATCTGCTGGTGGACCAGGACCACCTGAGGCAGATCGTCTCCAACCTGGAGAAGAAGCAGAAGAAGTTTGACCAGGTAAATGCATCGAGTGAGGCTTTAGGAGCAAAATTTATGTTTGGCTGGAAGAAAAAAACCTCTTCAAGTAAATTTAACTAAAGGTAGAAAAGCAGAAACTAAAACATTTAAAGTGTAACTAACCCTAAATAACATATTTGAACAGTTTAACAGCAAAAACCCCCAGTTGATTTGGAACTTAGTTGCATTTTAAGAATGGGGAAAACCATATTTTACACAACATCCATAATAAAAAAACTTTGACACTCCACAGAACAGCTGGATTTGTACTAGGACTAAGTCACACATTGACTTTTGAGGATATTTCTGAAAATGGTTGTACTGGGTTTTATTTTGGGCGTCGGAATAAAGGAGGTTGAATAAAAAAGGGATGATGCATGTTTGAAAAAATAATTTAAACATCCTCCCAATTCTTCTTGCTGTTTAGATGTTGGCAGAGGAGAAAGCCATCTCCACTCAGTACGCAGAGGAGCGCGACAAAGCCGAGGCTGAAGCCAGGGAGAAGGAGACACGCGCGCTCAACCTGGCCCGCGAGCTTGAGACCATGACGGGCCTAAAGGACGAGCTGGACCGCGCCAACAAGCTGCTGAAAGCCGAGATGGAGGACCTGGTCTCCTCTAAGGACGATGTGGGCAAGAACGTGAGTTCTGCTGCTTCCGCAAACTTTTGCAGCTACGTTTCTCATTGAGGTTGGAGCTCACTGGCAACAATGTGCAGGTCCATGAGCTGGAGAAGTCGAAACGCGCCATGGAGCAGCAGCTGGCGGAGATGAAGCTTCAGGTGGAGGAGCTGGAGGACGAGCTGCAGCTCACAGAGGACGCCAAGCTGCGTCTGGAGGTCAACATGCAGGCCATGAAGGCCCAGTTTGAACGAGACCTGCAGGGCAGAGACGAGCAGGGAGAAGAGAGGAGGAAGCAACTCGTCAAGCAGGTACAACCGTGAGATTTCAGCTGTAAACAGCTTTAAAATGTAGATAAACTTCTTCCTTCAAGTCGTATCTTTTTTCATATTTCCCATTAGACACTTGAATGTCAGGATGACTGTCATTTTTCAAGATGGCTGCCATTTTGAGCCCTTTAAATCGGTTATTGTCGTAGAACGTTACCCATTTTCATGACTTGGATGAACTGTGTTGCATTTAATTTTGATTTTAAAGTAAATGACACAAAATCAGAAAGACTTTTCTGTTTGAGTCTCACACCAGTCATCAACTGGAAGGATGTGACACAGATGGTTAATGTTTTGCATTCAGTGGTTTAGCACTTGCTTCCAAGTGGTTTAGCTAATGCTAAATTTTTCTGTTTAGCATTAGCAGAGCTAAGAATCGTTAACAAATTGTTGGCTACTGATCCACTGGTGGCAACTACTGCATTTTTTAGTGCTAGCATAGATTCTCTATTATATCCAGGGTGGCCATTTTGAAAAATGTCTGCCAGAAAAAGAAAACGCAAGATAAAGAAAATGTATGTGATTTCTATGGTTCAAATTATGTTGCTTATCATTTGCCACCAAATACATTCATCTAATTGGAAATTTTAGTGGAAAACATAATTTATAACCATGGTGGCCATCTTGACAAAAAATAAACAAATTATCAGCAAATATGTTTTCTGTGCATCTAATTATGTGTGGTGTGATGTTATGAATATTGGCAAATTTAGTGCAAAAATTAACTTTCCTTGACTGCAATGGCGGCCATCTTGAATTGAATTTTTCAGGTTCTAATTTGTGCCCAGTTTGGATCTCGTACCTACAGTTTCATCTGCTGCTGAAACTGGGAACAAGCGGCTGAATTATCCCTTCATTCTTTGCGTTTTGATTAAAACCCGTTTCGCTCTTCGAGGTGCGTGAGATGGAGTTGGAGCTGGAGGACGAACGCAGGCAGCGCACCCAGGCTCTCTCCACCAAGAAGAAACTCGAGCTGGACCTGGCGGACCTGGAAGCTCAGATCGACCAGGCGAACAAAGGACGCGATGACGCGCTGAAGCAGCTGAAGAAGCTCCAGGTAGACGATGTCTGAGCCGGAAGTGGATAAATTGACGATGTGTGATTGGCTTGCGTGTTGACATGGTTCTTTTTAGACCCAAATGAAAGATCTGCTGAGGGAGTTGGAGGAACTCCGTCTGGCCAGAGACGAGGCCGTCAACCACACCAAAGAGACGGAGAGGAAGCTGAAGGCCATGGAGGCCGACGCCCTGCGCTTCCAGGAGGTAAACGACGATCCTTCCCTCAAAATTAAACTCAATTTAACAAAGTATTCATATCCATGAGCTTTTTCACATTCTAGTCAGATTACAACCTCAAGGAGGCGGATTTTATGTGGTCGAACACAAAGTAGGACAAAAACTGAAAAAACACAAAATATTATCAAGCATTTGTGTACAATTATCTTATTTCAAGAACTTTTCAGAACAATTATAGTAGGTTGATTAAAGTTGATGATTCCTTAATAATCCAAAGACATTTTGGCTTAAAATATGTAAAAGTTTTCTGCATGTTTTAAAGTAAAATATGTCCTTTAAATATAGAGAGACTGGCTAAGTTTATAATTTTTTTCCACAATAGGATAGTTTTACAGAAACTACTTGTTTTAAAAGGATAAATCTGTGTTTTGCTTTTCTGGAATAAGTGAGCATGATATTTATAAACGGATTGCTTTAAACAAAGCTAAACTATGAATCCTTAATATACAAGATAAGAAGATGCACTCTGTATTTTTTGTTTGTATTTTTAAAAATTATTTGACAAAATGGTTTACAGAAGGCGCTTTAAATGGTCGACTAAGACTGCATGATCAGGAAAAATGTAATTAGTGATACGCTTGCTAAAAATTGCAAGCGTACACCGAGCCGTTCCAATGTCATGCATTGTTTTCATCAAATTTCTATCCAATCTAGTGGCAAAGTAAGTTTTATCTCACCGAGACGTTCACTTTACAAAAAAATCCAAAGAAATTTGATCCAATAACAGATATTTGACAAATAGGACAGTTGGTAAAAAAGCAGTTTTAAGTTTCTTATGCATTAAATTTCCCCCCAGATAAAAGTTTCTCAAGCTTTGATGCATATTGAGCTTTGCAGTTAGGGTGGGAATGTAGAGTTTTATTAAAGAAAACTTGAGTTTTGACAGAATCTGCCACACTGCTGGTATTGGTTTGCTCCAGCAGCTTGTACAGCATGAAATATTTATTTTTTGTGTGTTTGGTTTCCATCAGGAGCTGGCCACTGCTGACCGACTAAAGAGGCAGCTTCAGACTGAGAGGGACGAACTCCAGGATGAGATCAACAGCAGCAACACAAAGAAGTAAGCGCACAGACACAGGTTTTATTAAATTAACCTTTTGTTTTTTGCAACATATTCACAACAGGAAATTGGTTATATGTTGACTAGTCGGCATTAACAGCAGAGATCTGTGACGGCAAATTACATTTACCTTTTGGAAAATTTGTATTTTTAGCAGTAGTTTTACTACAACACACTAAATATGTCATGGCTACTTTGAGTAAAACTTCTGTAACTTCACTGAAAGAACAAACATGTTTTAACCAAAAATGTGCCAGACAGATAAAGTGAAACTTTTTGTTTTAACAGCAACTTTTTTTGATTTTCTATCTAGTGACCCTTTGGTACCATTTGTAGATCAAGTGATGATTCAGTAAACTGTATAGATTGTCATTAAAAGTTATTTAAACCTACAATAGAGTATTGGGGCCATACCAAAAAAAATATACATTTACAAGAATAAAGTCATATTATGAGATTAAGCTTGTTTGTTGTAATATGACTTTATTATCATAATACTGACTTTATTCTTATAATTTTATTTTCTTGGCATGGCTCTAATACTCCATTGTGTAAACGTATGGATGCACTACCCACTGAAAGTATTACACACACAACTATATTGAAAACATTTTTTGAAAACGTCATTTGAATTACTTTGTAGTTCATATAAATTTTCTTTTTACTAATTAAAATACCAAAATTTGCTCATGACTTTATATTTTTTTCATCCATTTGACATAATACTCAGTACTTGAGTTGCTTTTTTTTTACCGTGATTTTTAAATCTTGAGTACCTTTTACTTGAGTAAAATGTTTGGGTGCTCTACCTGCTTGATTAAAAATAATTTTCTCCTGGCAGTTCTTTGCTGACGGATGAGAAGAGGAGGCTGGAAACTCGCATCGCTCAGCTGGAGGAGGAACTGGATGAAGAACATCTGAACACCGAGATGGTTAATGAGCGTGTGAAGAGAATGTCGATGCAGGTATGATCACCAGATGGAGGAAAATCATCATTACTACTACTTCATATTTTAAATTTAAATCTGTCCTGCATGTCTGTGACCTCAGAACGATCAGCTGACCACAGAGCTGACTTCGGAGCGTAGCAACTCCCAGCAGCTAGAGGGCACTCGCTCCCAGCTTGACCGCCAGAACAAGGAGCTGAAGCTGAAGCTGCAGGAGCTTGAGGTCACCATCAAGTCAAAGTACAAGTCCTCCATCACCTCACTGGAGGCCAGGATCGCTCAGCTGGAGGAGCAGCTGGATGTGGAGTCCAAGTGAGTGGCAGTTCAACAGCTTTTATTTTTATTTTTACATGTTTTGCTCCTTCATGGTGGATGCCTTGTGTTTCAGGGAGCGTCAGCAGGCCTCCAGGCTGGTCAGGAGGACGGAGAAGAAACTCAAGGAGGTGATGTTGCAGGTTGATGATGAACGACGCAACACAGATCAATACAAAGACCAGGCAAGTTCTTCCAGATTTCCTGTTCACGATAAAATGTGCATTTATTTGAATTTTTTTTTGCAGCTTCATCTATAGTTGCGACTCAATTTGTAAAAGTCGCTCAGAGCTGGTGAATCGTCCCTCAACCGGTTAATGTAGGAAAATCTGTTTTTTTGTTTTGTTTTTTTCCCCCTGATGATTCTTATTGATGCATTTCTTTCAGTCTGTAAATGCATCAACAAATGGCAGGTTTTCACTTCTACTAGTACCTCTAAAAAATTCAAATGATAAAAAAGAAAGTTGTGTAAAAGTGCAATATATTCCAGGCTTTTGTTTCTTGTAATTTTAATCATTATTTCTCACAGATGATGTCCATAATGACGGTTCCTTTCTTGGAAATTTGAAAATGGCAATACCTTTAATGATTCTTTAATAGCGCTTTTCTAAACAGTGACACTTAAAAAAAAAAAAACCCACAAACATAATTTCTTACCGACGTCTCTCTTTCTGTAGGTGGACAAGGCGAACAGCCGGATGCGTCAACTGAAGCGGCAGCTTGAGGAAACGGAGGAGGAGCTGACGAGGGCCAACGTTTACCGCAGGAAGCTGCAGAGGGACCTGGAAGATGCCACGGAGTCGGCTGACCTGATGAACCGCGAAGTCAGCACTCTGAAGAGCAAGCTCAGGTACGGCCGTTACTCAGACATGAGGTCAAAGGGCATTTCTCTGATGGAGTAGGCCTGACTTTAATAAATGGAAATGGAGCATTTACAAAAATAAACGCAAAGCTTATGAAGGCAGTTGAACAAACCACAGAACTCCTAATTTGAATTTTATAAAATTTTGCATTGTTTAATTGTCATGCCTAGATTTGTCATAAGTTGTTAGACAATAAATTATCCTGGAAGTTATTGCGATAAACGATCTTATTGTTTTAATGGTAATGGCAGAATAGTGCAAGAACACATTCTCAAAGATCAATAAACTTTAAATTTTAATTTTTAACATTGGAACTGGAAGACATTTTAAATATCCAAAATAAATACATAAATAAAATAAATTGTGAAGTCTCTGTAAACAAATTGCCCTTCAAAAAATGCTTAGTTGAGACCAAAGGACCAGGCTGAAGATTTTTGTCTTCCAGTTTTTGGAAAGAAACAATAAATCATGCAAATGAAAATTGCATGATTTATTGTTTTAATTTATCTTGCCACATTAGTCTGCTACTGTTATGTCTCTGTGGCTCGTTTAGCCTTTTAATTTTCTTTGCAGACGTGGAGATTTGCCCTTGAACATGCGGGTCGGTTTGACTCGCACCACTCTCGACACAGACGACGACGTGGAAGTGTCAACCAACATTACCGAGCCTGCAGCCGAGTGAGCGGAGCCGGACGGCCAAAAGGGAAACATAGCGATGAAACGTTAGCCTTACATTTACCTTTTTACATGCAACTGGCCAAAATGTCTCTAAAATTATGCAGTATATTTTTAATGAGAAGCTTCAGATACTTTTCCTGCCTATTTTTCTACTTAAAGTTTATATTGTACTGTTAAAACAAAGTTTTTGTAAAATGTCATCACAATTTCAAAAATTTCTTTTTGAACTTTTTTTTCTGGATATATAACGGTTATAGCCACTCCAAATTTCTACCTGTACTGTAGGTTTCTCCTCAGTCTGTTACAAAAATGACGCAACAAACGCCCATGATTGGAAAATGGGCGTTTGTTAATAATTGATTAACTAAGTTTCCATTAGTTAATAAATTGACACATTTTGTACTGTCATCTGTCTGGATGCTGTATTGTCCAACTGTGTTGCTTATTAGTTACAGGTGATGGGTTGTTTTATTGCTTCACTGTATTATTTTCACAGTAACGGACTGCGTTTCTGCCAGTACTTTTGTTTCCTAATTCAAACTTCATGTTTTTGTGTAACGCTCTGCCACAGCATTTTCAGATGAGTTATTAATTTGCATGTTACTGATCCCGTGGGTGTAAGGCTAATCTGTTTTTATGAACTGCCTTAATGGAATAAAGTAAGGAATGCATTCATATCTTTGTCTCTTCTGTTCATTATTCTTATTTAGAGATTTTGGTTTTATTTGCAGCATTCAGTATGGATTCCTACAAATATAACTTAGAATGATACTCATGGATTACTGTTTGTTTTTGCTTTTTTGTTTTGAGAGAGATCTGATTTCTGGCCAAGATTTTGGTATCAGTTCAAATATTTTTTCTTAAATTTACTGAGACTAATTTAAACACTAAAATAAAATGCCACAAATTGGCTTTGATGGCTAAATATGAGTTAACTTTTTTTCTTTAAGTTGTTCACGATGCAGGTTATTTTCAAATGCTTATTGTCTAAAACTAATCAGAATTGCAGATTTATTACTTGTTCATTTTGTAATTGGCATAGGTGTGTACCCAGAAAGTTGCACACAATAGGAACACTATTTAAACTTATTTTCATTCAAGTAAAAAGCTGTTCAAGAAATTACTAAAGAGTGAAGAATTTAGTAAAGATGTTGAACTAATCAGAACTTCTATTTAGAAATTATGAAATTGGACAAAAACCTCAAATGTGCAAATTCAGGTATTTTAAAGACTAAAATATCACAAATAACATAATTTGAACAGTTCAGGCATTAGAAACAGTTTTCCACCTCCAATTACTATTTTGGCTGTTTACTGTATATTCACTTGACCTCCTAGTGTCACAATGGATTCAACAGAAAAATACTAAACAAATCTTGTGTACAAATAAAAGGTCTCGCTTTAAAATGAGGGGTAGGTTTTTGTCTACCTTTTTGGTTGAAAAATGTTTGTTCTTCAATAGCATTACACTGTCGCATTTAATCATCTGCTCATAGATTAGTGTTTGCCTCATTAACAATTTGAGATGAGCCAAAACTGGTAGCATTACTGTTTTGGCTCATCTGATTGTGGTGTATGGATGTTTTGATGTGAAATTATTGTAACTTTTTAATGTATTTATCTGCAATTGGTGCTGTCTGCAGAGCAAATTAGGTATCCAGAAATATTTTTTTAAAAAGTAGTGATACTTGGGTAAAAATGAAAAGTACAACTGAATATAAAACATTTTACCAAGTAAAAGTTTCGCCATTTTTTAACTAGTTAAATTTGAGTATTGGGATGAAATAACCTTCAGGTTTCCAGACTAAGAGGAGCGGCGACATCTACAGGCCAGTATCGGACTGATAATGCACTAGCTCGGCTCAATACTATTATGGTCATATTTCTCGTTCTGGTTTGTATTTCAACACGGAGGTAGTGTGCCATTTTTAGACATTTGTAGATTTGGCACGCGTTTTATTTTCGAGACCAGACACACGGCTGAACCTTATTGTAAAGGATTTATCTGTGTGATAGGAATAAGTAACAGCGTTGTCCTTTTTCGACTGAGAACGGCTAGCTACAAGCTAGCCTTTTCAGCAGCGCTGCGGCAACCTGCGTCAGTTTTACTCGCTCCTGCTCTTAACGACGTCTGAATCCAACTTCTCGCAACAATCAGTGAACTGGTTTATTTCCACATTTTGTGGCTGAACGGAAAGCCGGTAAGCTAAACCGAGCTAACCCCTCTTGCCGTAAATTTCTGTATTACCGGCGAGTTCGTCTCCAAGGAAACGCCTGCAATTGGCCTCTGTAAATATCAAAAGATGGCGGTTCAAGAGTTACCAAGGGTCATTCCGATGGATCCCTAACATCGCTACTACAAGGTAAGAAGAGTCGATTTCTTAGTAGTAAGCCGGTTGACAAACGTGTCAACCGACTTCTTCTTCTTGGAACTATGTGAAGCTAGATAGTAACTCTGCCAAACTCAAATTACTTGTGAAGTTATGTTTTTAAAACTTGACTTTTTGTTTAATTGGCCAATATGTTTGTAGTAATTAGATTTGCTAGGCTTCTGATCTTTCGGTGATGCTGACGCCATGCTACTTTCAGTCTGACAGTTGGTTAACCTAGCCTAGCATACAGCTACAAATGTTTTCGACATATGTTTTATATACGCAGTAACCACGGCTGAACCGAACCAGCGGAAACCCTACAGAGTAAAGGGGGAAACTGGACTCATCAAGCTCGACATCCAGTTCAGGGATGGAGGTGTTAGCGGTGAGTGTAACATATGTTAATGATGGCAACCATTTTTTTCTTCAAATCTTTATCAATAATAGCCGCTGTACATTCAAGAGCGTGGCAAGTGAAATATAATGGAAAAAGAAAACTAGTTATAATAACACATTAGAACACAAAAGAGAGGTAAAAACAGACAAAAAGATGTTAAAATAACTCTTTTATTAAAAGTTTAAAAAATATCTATCAATTCTGCTTTGAGCTGAGGTATATTGCGGTTTTTATTAGACCGCTTTATAAAAATAAGAGTGTTATGATCGAAACTTTTTACATTATTAAAAATATATATTATATTGTAGTTTAATTTTAATATCACAACACGGTTAAATGTTCAATTTCAGTCCAGAAATATTTAACATAAATAAAATATAAAAGATGTGAAATTGTTTCAAAAGAAACAAGTTTCATCCAAGTCTTTTCTATGATTTTTTCTAAATGAACTATTTTATTGGATATGTTTTCATAATTTTGAAGTGAATTTCCTTTACCTTGTTAGTAACCAAGTACTTGCTGTAAGTTCAGATAAATTGCCAATTAATATTCATAAAACTATTCCAATTGAGACAATGAATCACATAAAAAAAACTTTTTTTAATCCAAAGTATTTTAAAGCCATTAATAAAAATGTCGTCTTCTCTTTTTTTTTAGCAGTGCATGTGAATTTGTTCCACTTTTATTTTGTAGCAGCCTAATAAAACCAGGTGTCTTGCTCAGATATTGGAACATTAATGTCATTATCTGCTCATCTAATGTCGTCTTTTTGACTAGGTTTATGTATAAATGTTGGTAAACGGCAGTGCTGTGATGCAGGACAAACTTCAGACTTGTTCTGAGAATAAAATAATGTTGTATAATGAGCACCCAAGTGATCAAACTAAAACCAAGATGATGAAACCTAATAAATGTAGAGATCAACACACCTTAGACATAGTTAAAGTCTTCTCCTCCATGCTGTTTACTGACATAATAAAGATGTTGCATTAATTTGCATGAATTAGAACTTGCATGACTGTTAGAGCAACACTTGTAAAGACATGGATGTAAGCTTTTCTTGTGCTAAATATACAGTTAAATTACTTATATCCCTGGCAGATTTTGGTTTAAAGAAATCCTTTTAATTTTCCCCACATGTTCTTTCTGATTGGATGTAATATTGACTTTTGGAGTCCTGAATCAGAAATGAATCTGTAAAGATTAGGGTGATTTTGAACTGTCAAAATATCAGCAATAACATCTAAAAAGCTGGTTAGCACTTTGGTTTGTTTGCCAATAAACCTTTCTCCTCTGATTATTGAGAAGGATATAAATGATTTCTGTTTTCCCATTTAGTTTTAAAATCTTAATAAAGGCATTTACTTTAATTCTCCTAGGGGTGTGAATAGCTTTTGTTGTAACTGTAATAGAGGAAATGAAGGGGCTACTGTTGAATAAAAGCCACCAGAGTCATAAAAAACCTTGAAAAAAGTTAAAATTTAACAGAGAAACCCATGGGTTGAGTCTAATTGGGGCTTCTTATTAACTGCTTCAAATCCAACCAATACATTCGTTCTATTTTTCTTGTGACCCACATTTTATATTCACACCCCATGACTCATGTCCGTTGATAAAGATGCAATTTAGCAGGGAGCTTTTTTCAGCGGGGGCAGAGCTACGTACAGATGTAAGCGTGTGCCTGAAAGATAAAGACCCTCAGAAAAACGCTGGCTGGATTAGGCTTTGGCTGCAAAACGGGGGGTGGGGAGGGAGGACAAGAAGCGCCGGAGAGCGTTTTGTCGTTGGAAAGCGAGGGACGAAAGGTTTGCAGGAGAGATGCAGGTTTATTTGGCGTCACCCCGTTTATAGCCGGGAGATGAGAGGGAGGTGAAAGAGGGCAAAATGCAGGAAAAGCAGGATTCTCAGAGCCGAACCCCAGGCGGTCTGGGGAAGGTAGGAGCTTAATTTGCATTTTGAAGTAGCACTTGTGTTTTTTAAAAAGCGATTTTGTCGTCTTGTGTGTTTCAGACGGCTCACTGTTTGATTTGTTTACATCGCTGTCAAGTGTGGAGCTTTTCCAGTTACAGTTTGCCTTCAGACGGAGCTGAAATTACAGCTTGCGTGTGTGATCAGATGAAATCCAACTTCAATTTGACTCTTCAGCTGCAGCGTGTGTTTTTATCTGTAGCCGGTGTTTCACATGTTGCAGCGACCTTAATGTGTTCATTCAGTTTCATGGTGAGAATACTTACTATCTGATGGAGGGAGACCCCACCATCTAGGGTCTCAGTGAGGTTAGGGTTTCATCAGGAGGCTTGAAAACATGGCTGCGTGCGTGCGTGTGTGTGTGTGCTTGTGCGTGTGCATCCGTAGGGGTGTGTGTGTGTGTGTGTGTGGAAGCTGTCTCTGTGCATCTCCATCATCTCCACTGTGTGTGAACCTGGCCTCTGCCTTTGTGCCACAGGCTTGTTTTTTCAAATACGCAAACAAAATGTCACTGCAGCATGTTTGGATTAAAGTAAAATATAAATAACTGAGGTTATTCTTACATTTTTGAGAAATGGGTTTGTTGATTTCTTATGTAATTGTGATTTCTCGTTTCCAGAAACAACTAAAATCTTAATAAGCTGTGTGTTCTTTTCTAATCCTTTATATTTTATTCCACTCTCTCCTTTTTCCCTCCGTCTTCTGTAATTACTAATTCTGTACGTTCTTCCCATCTCATTGTCCTTGTCCACCCAATGTGCTTTGTGTCCGCCATTTCGGTCCCCTCTCATGTCCGCCTCTCTGCCCCTTTCCTCTCCGTCTTTCTCCTCAGGCTCACCCCGCTCTGAAAGCCTTCATGTGCGGCTCCCTCAGCGGCACCTGCTCCACGCTGCTCTTCCAGCCCCTGGATCTGGTCAAAACACGGCTGCAGACACTGCAGAACAACGCCAAGCCAGGGTGCATGCACACACACACACGTTTCATGTGTGACTAACATGAAATATTTCCAGCTGGATGCCATCAGACAATCGGCATCCTTCTGGTGAAGCGTGTCTTTAACAAGAAGTCTTCAAGAATGAAGATGAACTCCGGCATCAGAGGCAGCCTGAGTCGGTTTTCATGACCCATATAGAGAAATTAGTCACACCAGCAACACATAATGGTGTTAGCCTTTGGAACTGCAATTGTCACAGCCGGGTGCTGGGAGTATTGGATTTTAAATTTAAATGGTTTTACAAGTGGCAGCATCAACCTGCTAATATTTTGTGGTGGTTGTTTCTAAACATAAAAAAAAACCTCAGTCATAATTGTTTCATGTTAGAGTTCACCCCTTGAACTTTTACATCATGTTTCAACTTCACCTCATTTTATGTGCAGACAGTGGTGGCTAACCGTGATTTTGAAGGAAAAATATTCCTGTTTTTTAACATATTTTACAGTTTAAAATCTGGGAAGCAGATTTATAACCAAATCACTTTTGATGCAATTACAGCTTTAAGCGTTTTATCTTATCTTTCTATTTGCTTTGCTCTTCTAGAGTTTGAAATTCTGTCCTGTTCCTCTCAAACATCTAAAACATCTCAAGCACAGATACAAAGTGTCTGTGAACATCAGTTTTTTTTCTGCCCCAGTCTAAAGTCTTTGGCGCTTTCTAATATGTTTTATTCCTGGATTGCTCTGAATTTTCCCTCGCAGCAAAATACTGTCATTATCATTTCACATGTTCTGTTCAGACTAATGTTCAGAAGTACACAATATCTGTCAGTTTGCTTTATAAAAATTTCAAAAACACATTTCAGATTTATAGTTGTAGTGTGTTTAAATGTAGATAAGTGTATTTGTCCATTTCAAGATGCCTCTGGTAATAATTCTTCAATTTAATTCTTGCAGGACGCCCAAGGTGGGAATGTTCCGGGTTTTCATTCAGGTCATCAGGACGGAGAATTTCTTCAGTCTGTGGAAAGGAGTTTCACCGGTATGCAACTGGTTTTCTTATTTTTAACCCACTAGAAGGGAACAAACACACCCAGTGCAACACTTTCATTCTATTGGCTGAGAGGTTGCCAGGCAACGGTACTTTTCTGTTGCAAGCGCGAGCAGAAAATGATTTGCAAGCGAGCAGAGAGGTTTTCAAGCGGAGATTTGATCCGAACAGAGACAAGTTTTTAGTGTGAGGATAAAGGTTTGAGAGAGCTCAGTGAATATTTGAAAGAGAGCAGAAGTTTTGAGAAGAAAGACATTTTCAAACTGAAAATGTGTGTTCTCAAATTATGGCAGAAAAGTCCCCCATAGAATTACCTCCTCACCAGGTCACTGAGAGGCCTGGTAGCCAGTTATTTCTTTAGAAGTCAGGTGCGTTTGAGCAGGGGGGCATCGAAAAGTTACAGCCATAAGTGACATTTATTAGCGTGATTCATTTTAACTGCTGTTATTTCTGACTTTGCAGTCATTTGTTCGCTGTATTCCCGGGGTGGGGATCTACTTCAGCACTTTCTACTCCCTGAAGCAGCACTTCTTCCAAGACCGGGCGCCAAACGCTGGCGAGGCTGTTCTACTTGGAGCCGGTGCCAGAACCGTGGCGGGGGTCTGCATGCTGCCGTTCACTGTCATCAAGACGCGCTTTGAGGTGCGCAGCTGTTAATCTGTGCCCTCCGGCAGATCATCTCAGATGGTCTTTTTCAGTCCTAAATGAGTAAAAATGCTTCCTCTGTACCTGTTCGTTCTGCTGTCACCACTGAAAATAGTGACTGTGGTTTTGCAAAACTGCCTCCTACTGGAGCCGAGGACAGATCTCCTTTTTAATTTTATCTTTAAACTCCTGGGTTAGTTTTCTTATATTAATGTGAGAATAAAAAGTGAACATAAAGTAGAGTTTTTCTACTCAAAACTCTTCAAGTGGCTTAGTTTTAACTTCACCCAGTTCAAATTCTATAAAACAAACTCCTGTTATGACCTTTAGCATCCTGTTAGTAATAAGTAATTTAAAAAACGGTATTGATAAGTCAAGCAGAAAAAGCTGAGCTTTGCTACAAATAATAGAGTATAGTGAAGAAATGCTGTGCTGGGGTATTTTAGACAATATGGTTTGTTTTCTTATTTAAAAAAGGAATTGAATAATTTGTTTTATATTTTTAATGTATTTTTGCTATTGTGTGGAATAAGCTTAAGTTGTTAAATGAAAAATCAGCAGAATGTGGATTTTTTTTGTCATCCATTAATTGTAGAATAATCAATAACTAAAATAATTGTTAGTTGCAGCCCTCGTTGTGTTATTTCTTCTTAGATATATGCTAATGCATTGACACCATTATTCACTGTTTATACCTTAATCTATATATTCATGTTCTAACTCTGATCATGAGCACTCTTAGGAATTTTAACATCAAGTTATGATACACATACATTTTAATTTTATAAATAGTCAAACCTCATTCTTTAAAAAAATAAGTTGGGATTAAATTACACTGCAACAAAAACATGCACAGGCACCGTATTTTTACTTAAATCTAAAGTAGCAGTACAGAAAATGGAGATCCCTTAATGCTGGGTTTGTCGTTGTTGTTACAGAGCGGATATTACAACTATGCGAGCGTGCCTGGAGCTCTGAGGAGCATGTATGAGACGGAGGGAGTCAGAGCTCTGTTCTCGGGGCTGACCGCCACGCTGCTGCGAGACGCTCCCTTCTCCGGCATCTACGTCATGTTTTACAGCCAGGCCAAGCGAGCGCTGCCGCAAGGTGAAGACGGCAGCAAGTCAACATAAACAAACTACAGAAAGAGAAGAAAAAATAAAAAGTCTAGATTTTCAGCTGAATTCTTATATTTGGTATCTTCTTCGTCAGAAGTGACATCAGCGCCGTACGCACCGCTGGTGAACTTCAGCTGTGGAGTGGTAGCAGGCGTCATGGCTTCTGTGGCCACGCAGCCTGCAGATGTGGTGAAGACTCACATCCAAGTCAGCCCGTCCCACTGGAGGACAGCAGACGCTGTTCGCTACATCTACACGGTGCGTTTCTGTCTGAAACAGGAAACTCAGTTTCAGCTCTTTATTACTTGCAATAAGGCTGGACAATAAATCGATAACACTATACAATACACGTGATCAATACCAATAGATAGTAGATAATACTTCTGATAGAATAGAATATTCTGGGAAATGTAGGCAGAGGAAAACCTTTAACTGTTCAACCTCTCACGGTGAACTAAGCAAGGTTAGTAGAATCAACTAACCAACTTGTTCTTTGGTTACCTAGCAACTCACTCGCTCTCCGGTTGCCTAGCAACAACCTGTTGAGTAACTGCCACAGCAGCAGTTTAAGGTTCCACCACTGTGCTTAAAAAAACCATAAAACAAAAAAAAAAAAACAACGGAGCAGAGTGAAAACTGAGGATAAAGATTATTTCAGATATTTAAAACAAAAAGCTAATTAATAATTATCTATATCGACTGATATGAAGCTGTTGTATCGTGATACATTTTTCAGCCATATCATCCAGCGTGAACCTGTAGTACATTTCACTTATAACAGGGGAACTATGTTAAAAGTTAAATAATCTGTCAGTAGAACTAGTACATTTTAAGAAATTATTGACTTAAAACAAGCTCTTATTTCTTGCTGAAAAGTTACTTGAAAGTTAGTTTTGTCTTATTTCAAGCGTACTAAGACATTTGTGCCTGAAACTAGATCAAAAATACTTGGTAAGATTTTGTGTAGTAGTCACACCTCTCAAGAAACCATTTTATCTACCTCTGTATTTAGTTGGTGATGTCATCATCCATATATGGAAGCGCTTCCTCTTTTTATTGGCTCTACTTCACAAAGCTCTTCTTGGATTTTAAAATTACTTCTCTACTTTCAAAAACAGTAAACAGGCAGACTATAATCTTTTTAAGTTCTGACTTTCCAATACTTATAGATCAGGCTCTTTTAAATGACTTTTACAATAACTCTTGTTTTTTCCTTTTTTCCTCAGGAGAAGGGCATGTCGGGTTTTTTCCGCGGAGCAGTGCCGAGATCTCTCCGGCGCACTCTGATGGCCGCCATGGCTTGGACTGTCTACGAGCAGCTCATGGCTCGCATGGGGCTCAAGTCCTGAAGGGCAGCTGAGCAAACGCACAATAACATGCGGGAGATGAAACATGACGGGTTAATAACATTTTATCGGAAAGCATGAAGAAAAGGGAGGCAGCAGGAACCAGCCAGCAGTGCCAGGAACAGAGCAACCAGGTGGATGAATGTTGAGAAAGAGAGTCGTGTTTAAATGTTGTTTAAATGTTAACGATGTTTGTTTGTGACGATGCACCTGACCGACTCTCCCTCTGCTGTGAAGTGAATTTATCCCTCTTAATGTTTCTGCTCAGACATAGCAGTGGATGAATACCACTAAAAAAAAACAAAAAACAAACTGGTTCGCGTGAAGCTTAGCGAGCCGATATGTGCATTTACTACTACAGAGAGCTGCACTCTGGTTGATGAGATGTTTATAAAATCTGCATATGATTGAGCAATGTTTCTTACTTTGTGAAATACTGTGGTTATTTCACTTGTTTTAGACAATCACAAGCTCTCTGACAGATGCATTAATCTATGGAAATTTAAGCCAAATCAATAATCACATCCAAGCCTTTGTCTTCATATGGTTGAAAGCGGCAATTACAGCCCATTTCTGACTAAAAAAATCTAATTTATATCTATAGTATTTCAAGGTTGGCTTATTTTGTTGTAGCAAAGAAGGATTTTGCAGTATTATGTGAGTTGTCGTTCGTTTCCGTGGTAACGTTCATGATGGCTGGTCTGGTTTATGACTGAACACATCCCAGTCACATCCATCTATGAAATGTCTGAGCTGATTGTCATACAAACTATCCAGATTAAATTGTGTGCACAATGTAAGCGTCTTAATTTAACTGTTGTCTTTGTGAACTTTGTAAGGTGTTAAAAAGAACACTGTTAAAAAAAAAGATATTTTGAAACAAAAATGGAAACATTTAGAAAATAAGAAAATAAGGTCTTTAATTTTGGTTCATTTCAAAATTACTATTGCTTTGCAGATATAAAATAATCTCCCTGTTGACTTTCAAGGCTTGAAAAGTGTTAACTCTCCTGTTGGCCAGCAGGTGGCAGCAGTAGTGAAAGGAAACGATCAAATTTTCAGCAGTTTAAACACTTGCTTAAACTGCACCATAAAACTGTTCAATTATTTTTTTAAGGTTGACTTTTCAAGTGAAACATTGCTTCATCATTATGCAGAGATAAAGTTTGCACAGAGTCCATATCAGTGGTGGATTTTATTTAGTTTCACACTGATTGCAGCTGCTCAGAAATAATTTACAAAAGCACAAATTATGATCTTTCTAGAGAGGATTTATTTCCATGTTTCTTTCTTTTATTTATTTTTGTGTTCATATGTAAATATATAAAAATCAGAAGATATATTAGAAGCCTTTCCAACATTGGGAATTTAAATTAAAAAGAGATCAAACTGATAAATCTGTTTTTAAGGGGAAGGCCTGAGTGTTTGCTGTTTAACATGTGTAACTCACTGTGCCAAGTTTAAGTTGGATCCGTTTTGTTGCTATCCGATTGCCCTCATCATCCATGTTCACACTCCATATATAGTGCCTCACTTTTCTTTTTTTAGGTCAAAATCTCAACTCTTCCTAAAGTTATTTTACATTTCTGTCAATAAAATTCAGAAGTCAGCTGGCCTGAGTCTGTTATTGTTTCTAATTTAGTCTTCCTGCACCGCAATTTACACAGCATGAATATCATTTTAAAAAATTTTAATCTTTCATTATTTAGAAAGATATTATTCTAAACATTTAGTTGCAAATCTGAATTTTTTAATAAAAATTCTTTCACACTGGGACAAATCAATTTTAAAAAAATTGGCAGCGTTTTAAGATTTTTTTTTAGAAATTTGCACTTGTGTTAAAATATTAGCAGCTGAACCAAATCAGTTAGAAAATGAATTGGCTTCACAGCCATTACTGTGTGCTGCTGTTTATTTGGAATTTAATCTTCATTTGAAATGTCCAAAACCAGTTTTATTTATAAAACCAGTGATAATTAAGCTCAATCCATATCTTAGGAGCTGCAAGAGAAAAACATTGATCCTCTTGAAACTTTTATTTGTTTAATCAAGTGACCATGCATCTATGGGTCAATTTTAAAGTTATTCGGGGCAGACAGTATTGTCTCAAGATCAAAAGGAAGCTAATAAAAAGAAAGAAAACCGGTAGCAAATGTTCTTTTAATTAGCATTAACTACAGTTCCTGTAAAGAATTTTGTGTGGGTGTCAGGAAATGTGGAATTGAGATTTGATGCGCTTCACTATTGTAAAAAATAAACTTTCAGGAGTGAATTGTATTCAATATTTTGTAAGGATTCAAGGATTTTTTTATTGTCGTACCACCTTTGCTTGTTTGAGGTACGAAATTCAGACTTAGGTCCCCGATTAAGAAATTGAATACACAAATAAATAAATAAATAAAGTAATTTATGTGATATATACATGTGTATATTTTTTTTAAAAAGTGTGTGTATAAGTGTTGTAAAATTGATTGTAAATAATTATAAAACTCAGAAGGAAAGAGTACATTTCTGCCAAAAAAAACTTGGAAATATTGAGATTAATCTCAGAAATTTTCTCGGAAAAAAGAAATGTCTGAACGTGAAAAGTTGAAAATTAGCTAGAAGAAACTTTTTTTTTCTAAAAGAATTCTGAGATTAACCTCAAGATTTCTGAGGTTTTTGGCAGAAATTTCCTTTTTTTTTCTACTTATGATGCACCACCACCGGTGTTTATTCAATTTAAAATAATCAGAGAGAAGAAACTGGATCAATCTAAAATAAAACAAACTGTGGTAGTATTGATAGATAAATGGTAGAAACATGTGGACCAGGAGCCATTTTTATCAACCACACGGTAGAATGAAGACGTCGCCGGCAGACACTGCTTGTTGTGGCATTTGGAACCACCAATCTGTGGTGACCTCTGTTATTTGGATACAGAGGCACCTCAGGGGATTTCTCCACAAATGAGATGCAACTTACAAATTTACATTACCATCTTTGTATGTAAATGATGTGATACTGGTTGGCTTCAAGAAGTCAAATAACACAGTGAAGTAATCTGCTTGTTTAATCACAATGATGATAAACTTATTAAATTGAAAAGTGTAAAACAAGTGATTTGTTTGCTAATTAAAGTAATAAAAGCAAAGAGTAAAGAACTGGTCGTGATTGGTCAATAAGTCAGCATTTATCTTGTTTTTATGAAGTGATTAATGAATTCATACATCTTGAAACCTTTATTGGTTGATCTTTGTGTTTTTATGCCTCTTTCATCCTCAGTTCATTATGTAGACTTGAAGTTGAGTCCGTTGTCAGTTTGTGATCTTGGTTTTATTATGCATCATGTGTTTTATATTTTTTAACTACAATGTGAAGCCAAAGATACAATAAAGATTACCAACAATATTACATTTTATGCACTTGTAGTTCTCAGAAATCAGATCTTGTGAGCACACATCGTATTCTTGAGTTCATACGTTGTGAACTGGTATGAATAAAACACCAAAGATGAAAGAGTCATTGTCTGATTCACCTAAGTTTATACAGCACAATAAGAACAACACACAGTAAAACAGTAAATGTAAAGACTGTGAGCAACAT
>NW_006800281.1:93218-140686 GCF_000485575.1 Poecilia formosa
TATATATATATATAAAAATGGTTGTTTTTCCTTAAGAGAAAGTTGACTTCAATCATTGTCATTCTTTTTGTTAGTCTACAAGTAGATGAACCATAATAATAAGAGTGTAAGAATGCCATGCGCATAAGTTTAAGGTTACATGAAATTATTTGATTAGAACAACATCACGATTAAATGTCCATTAAAAGTTCATTATGGAAAAAAAATGAAAAAACAGAAGAAGTATGATGTATCAGCCAAAAGTTTTACACCAGTGTTTATTGAGAGCAGAGCCTTGGAAAGAGTAGAAGCTTCTTAAAGAGACAGAGTCCTAAATTCAAGGCATCAAATTTTGACGTCAAATTTCTTTTAAGTTATTTTTGATACATACAGCAAGCAGTGTTTTTTGAGTTTGCATTAAGCTCTAAGTGATCTTGATCCATATTCTACATGTTCCTTTGAGTTTTACAACAAAATAAATGAATAAATATCATAAAACAGAACAAATGTAGCCAGAAATAAATATGAGTAACAACAGATAAACTCTACTAAGGGTGTTTCCACACTTGATAGTCTGATAGACTTGGTTTGAATGGGGACAAAAAATTACTACAATTGTTATATTTTCAGCTGGTGCAGTTCACTTACAGGCTGCACTGTGTCAAACAAATTAAACTCTTTGAAAAAGCTGTTCCCCTCCTCACTTGTGGTTGTGCTAAACTAAGAACCACTGAAAGAAACGACACAAAATGTAAACTAAAACTCAGTGAAGTCAGATTTTAGCAGTTGTAGTATTTCTCTTTTGTTGTTGGTTTAAGATCGGATACTATTTCTCCCGTTAGTGCTAGACGTGAGTTTGTTTTTGTTGTATTTACCCAGAATGCCCTGGGTTATAGTTCACTTTAATCGAACCGAGACCTACGTTTTTAAGTGGACCAGAGTCTGGTTGCACATTCACCCTTCCCCAAGCGAACCAGACTTTCTAGACAAACAAACTAGAGTTTGATTAAGCCAGAATAACCAGGGCTGGTACCAAACCAGCCTAAACCAGAGCAGTTAGATATGTGAAGTGTTTGGAAGCCAGACTCAGGCGCAGATGAAGCTGTGTTTCTCCTGGCAGTCCCTGCTCTCCCAGGCCCCCTGTTTGGTCAAAGCCACGCAGCGTCTCAGCTTCGGACACATGTGGTCCTGATCTCCCTCCTGCCAGGCCTCGTACGGCATCGGGTCTCCGTTCACCCACATCCAGCTGTTCCCAAGGTAACGCAGGCCGATCCACACCTGCTCGGTGTAGTCAGACGACTGGATCTCTCCCTGACCCATAAGACTCTCTGTCAAAGAGAGCAGGCTGAGGAGGTCGGTGTTTTTCTCTCTGCAGTGATCCAAAGCGTCCTCCCAGGTCTTCTCTTCCGCTACTGGCACCATGTTCACACAGAAGAAGTTGTAGCGGTCGTCTCCTGATCTCCATTGCCAAGCAGAGCTGGTCCAGAAGGCATTTTCAGCGATGCGTTTCGGGTCTGTCCCAGCCAGGTTGGCCGGTAAGTCGAGATTGTTGTGGTAGGTGACAAATTCCCCTCCGGACCATTTCCACTTGATACTAGGCTTATCCCAGTAGAGGCCGATCCATCCGTTCTTGTCATTATTCGCAAATTTTTTGAACACCTGCTCCTCTTCTTCACTGGTGAGAGCCAAAAAGTCAGTAAAGTTATCCATGCAGTGTTTCCTAGCATCAGGCCAATTTTTGTTTTCCTCGACAAACTTGTATTTCTCACACCAACAGCAGGCATTTGTGGCAATGAGCAGCGTGAAGACGATCCTCTCCATCCTGACGGTGGCTTTGCACAAGAGCAACTGACTGACTCGCTGATTTTACCCTTTCCTTTACAGACATTGAAGAATTCACATTTTCATACACAAAAAATACTATCCATGAGTTCTTAAACAAAGCAGCAAAACTCGCCTTTGAAACAAATCCTTTTGTGATGAATATTCAAAGTGTTTCAAAGGCTGCCCTGAGGAAAAATTAATTTGCATCATAACTTAGCTTGTGCTTTTCTTCAAGACTTTTCTTCTTGTAAGGCTACCTGGATAAGATTTCATTTGGAAAGCAACATTCAAGGAATTTATTGCAAGCAATTTATTGCTTGTTTTCACTTTTTCATTCTCACAAACTTTATAAGCGTTTAGAGAGACAGACCAATATAAATGGTGAAGTAGAAGGAAAACAGGGCGTGATTTATAAAATATTTTTACAGATTAAAATCTGAAAAGTCGTAAGAAAATTTGTGTCAGTCCTCATGAGTAAGGCTGGGCATATCAATCTAAATGTTGATACTATCAATATACAAAGGTGAGTATTAGTCTCAGATTAATACTTCTGTCTTTAGTTTCTCTCCCATATGTCCAAGAAATTATTCAAATTTACTCATAGAGTTTATGCCACATCCAGGAATTAAAATGCAAAATATAAAGAGCTTACATTTTCAATTTGAAAGCAGGATTTCATACTTTTATAATGCTAAATATGAATGTGGCTGAATATGATAAAGCATTTGTATTTAAATATTGAAGGAGAAATAGTATTCCTGTTTAGATTATGCAGATTGCAGTTAATAAAAAATGAATTACTTTATTTCTTTTCTGCAACATTGAGTCTAAAAATATAAATTAAATTGTGGCAGCTACAATATTTACTAAGTTTTCTTTAGTAAAAATTTATCAAAAATAAAAGCTGTCTTTTTAAAAAAACTAAACAAATTTTATTTAGCTGGAGTGAAGGCACAAATTACTCTTTGGATTGTTAAGGCTGAAGACCCCTGGTTTAGTTGCATAAATATATTTATAAATGAATATTTATTGAATGTAATGTAAATAATGAATATTTATATAAATAAAAATGTTTAAAAAAATGAGAAAAGGAGTTGATGAGAAGAGGTTAAACAGATCTCAATGCTACAAATACTGGAAAACATATGTAAACCAATACATGAACAGTAAAATAAAGAACCAAGAATCTAGAAACCAAAGTGAAGCATTTATGGAACACCATCAGTGACAAATTTTTTTTAATCATAATCCAAAATGATCCAATTTCCAATAATCAAGGTGATTATAAAAAGCAAAGAATGATTCTTCATGGTCAAGAAAATTATGGACAACCCTGACCATCCTCTTCATTAGACTGTCTTGGGGAAAAAACGAGTACCTTCTCTCAGAGGCTTCTTCAAATTCACTGTAACACAAACTTCTACAGGAGATCTTTCCTGCCAACAGTCATCACTGTCTGCAATAACTCTTTGAAGACTTTGAATAAATGAGCTACAACAACATTTAAATTTCCTTTGAAATCAATAAAATATCTTTGAATTTGAATGTCAATTTCTACAGATTTGTACATTTCCAAAGAAAGTTAGCATGCAAGACAGCAGCAAAACAAGCATAAAACTCTCATTCTTCACTAAGTACATCTAATTTGTTACTCAAATCAGCTCTCCAAGACATTCTGAGAACACAGTTTCTTCTTTGTTTGCAAGTTGGGTTGATTTCTAAACTCTTTTGCATGATTTGCATCAGTAATGTCATTATCCTAGCCATTCAGCATTGATGGTGAAGCGGCATGTGAATGGATTCTTCTAGATTGTTCTCTTTACATGACCAAGAGGAGATCATGTAAAGATGCAGAAAGTCATGTTTCAAAGCTGAAACATGACTTTCTACATACAGGTAAAAAAATAGGTTTCCTCTGAAGGCAGGTGGTTGTGGGATAAAAAGCATACTTTTTAAACTTTTATTTGCCACAAAAAAATAGAAAATTGTGTATCACTCCAACTATTGGGATTGAAGGCCTTACTTTGCATGTATTGCGTCACGTTGGATTTCAATATATCACAGCTGCACATTAGTAAATGTTTGGATGAACTTGAAATTTAAATACGTGAAGAAACAAGAACTATATCCTACAAATCACAAAGAAAAATAAAAAAGAAAAAAGTAGCTCACCCCAGATGGGACTCGAACCCACAATCCCTGGCTTAGGAGGCCAGTGCCTTATCCATTAGGCCACTGGGGCACCGCCTGTGGATGGCCGCAAAACTTAAATTGAACCTCCTAAGCAGACACGGTGAAATTGCTGTGTTTTCCATGTAGATATAGATTGAAAAAGTGTAATTGTCATCCGTAAGACGTAGGTTGCGTTTGTTCTTCATCTATACCAAAGTCAAAACAAAGAAGCGAAAAAAACTGAAGCTCGTGGTTGCTAAGCAACTAAGACTAAAACGCTGAAAAGTGAAGCTCAACATGAGATAGGCAAGCTATATTGGGTTTTCCTACAAAATATACCCCCTTTAAGTTATTAGGTTTTTAACATTTTCATCGCTAAGCTGTTTGTATAACCTGCGCTGGATTTTTTTTTGTATTTAACTTAGTGGAAATAACACAACAAGCAACTGTGAAGCTGGAAAAGGTTTTTAAATGTTAAGCTATTTTTGTCGTGCTTTTAGCTTGAAAAGCTGTCGACGGAAGCTCCAACTTATGCCGGGGCCGTTAGAGCTTAGCTCATAGCGAGCTAACGTTACTAAGAAACGTTTTAGCAAATCTGCTGCAAAGGATTGGAAGATGGCGATAATTTTCTGATTATATTTTGAGTTTTGAAAGTTTTATTTGATTTTCTTTTATAAGATATAACTTACTCAAAATTACAGCGATATATTTAAGTGGCGCGGAGGTGAACATAAGAGTGTTTTCCGTTACCGTAGTGATAAACAAGACTTGGCTAACACTGAGGTCCTCAAGATATACACCTCGAAATGGTGAGAAAACTTGTTTATGCTGTTAATGTTCGAGTGTAACTATCATGCAGGAGGGTTTATTCTTTGCATAAAATTAGTATTTTTTGGCATTGTCACATCTCCCTATAATAATTCGAGGATGACTATATGCGCTCATCATTAATATGGTTGTTGTCAGATTCTGTCACGCGTGAAGCCAGCTGTGGGAGAAGAGACACTGGAGAGCATCAGTGATAAAAAGAAGAAAAACAAAACCAAGGTCCCCAGTTTGGAGGAGTACCTTCAGCAGAGAGACTACCTGGGTGCCTTAACGTTGCTGGAGGTAATGCATCTCCCAGTGATAAAAAATAGTGCAATAGACATTTGAAAAGATTTAAGTGGATTGATAGAAAATTGCAAACGTTTTTGCTGAAACAGTCATACTCCTTGACACTTTGTCACATAATAACTACATATTTTAATATATTTCTTCAGGATTTTATGCGATAGACAAACAGAAGCCCTTAGTAACTTTGGAGGAGCTGCACTATAGAAATTGATAATTCAGGTGGGAGAATGTTAACAGGACAGTGATTAGTTTTGTTCTCCCTAAATCTGACCTGTATGGAGATATGTCAAAACGAAAGACATTGCTGAAAGGAAAGCAAAAGAAATACTATTCATAGTTTTTCACAAAACCAAAACTGAACTTTTTAAATTACATCTAAGCTAAATACTTTGAATAATATGTGGCAATGCGACATATTATTCATATGTGGCGTTAAACATCCAGCTGTAAAGCCAGAGCTATTTTGCAAAGAAGAATGGGCAAAATTGTTTGTGTCAAAATGTGGTTTCCCTGTTTCACATTTATATTTGACTTCGTCTGTCACATTCAGCTCCTATAAAACACACTGAAGTTTGTGGAAGTAACCAGGCAAAATGTGTAAGAATTAAAGGCGTAAATGTAAATAACCTCCATAAAGACCCAAACTAAAAAGCTAAGCTCAGAGTTTTAGTTTAGCAATTACAAGACATTGTAGATCTTTTGTTTTTTGAAGAGATGGAATATTATTCTTATCTGAAAGGCTGTTTACTCTTTAGTTTCAGAGAAGCATTGGAGAAAAACATGAGAATACAGACCTGTGGATTTGCTACTGTGCATTTCACCTTGGTGATTACAAGAGAGCCATGGAGGTAATTCTTTTCCCCCCTAAATTACTTTTTTTTATCAGGGCAAACAAGATGTGAACAATATAGTAGATGTATACTTCTGTATACATAAAATCATTTTACTCACGGCTCTGACTACATGTTCTGACAGGAGTACAAATCTCTGACCAAGAAGCCGGATTGTCCTGCAGAGGTGTGGGTCTATCTGGGCTGTGCCCTGTTTTTTCTGGGGCTTTATAAAGAAGCTGAGGAGGCGGCGTCGAAAGGTACCGACTTCAGCAAAACTCTGTTAGCATAATGTTAACTTTTGCTGAAATTTGTTTTTTAAGATCTTTTATTGTACATGTATGATTTAGCACGAAAATGCTGCACATACTTTTAGTTTAGTAGACATTCATAAAGAACAATGTTCAGTGCAATCACTTATTTATAAAACATAGAGTCAGTTTCTGTGTGGAGGCTGCATGTTTTCCCTGTTCAGAAATGGGAACATGACACCAGGAATGTTCAAGAATATCTTGTGGTTGCTACAGACTTAAAGGATTTAGTGGGTTTTCTCTGGGTACTCTTACTCCCTCCAGCAGTCCAAATGCATACAAGTCAGGTTTATCAAAAATTAGCTTCAGATGAAGGAAGAGTGTACACGGTTGTTTTTGTTGTCTTTTTGTGGATCTGCACCAACAAGCTAGTGTCTATTGAACTCTTCTGCCGCATTTCAGCCATTTTTCAATCTGCAGGTTGTTCTTTCTTTGCAGAGTTTTATTGGTTCATGATTGTACCTCCTACTTGCCATTATCCAACCGTACATCTTTGAAAAGCTGAAGTGGAGCCTCATGCTCAACCAACAAGAATGCACCAACCTCTTTTCCTCCCTGGGTTTCTGCTGTCTGAGACATTCACTTTTCAACTTACCATCATGGACTTTTGTCCTAATGAACTTAAAGGGCACCTATTGTGCAAAACTCACATTTTCCACTTTTTGTTTTCTTCCATTTGGATCTCAACTGCTTCTAAAAACAGCCCAATTGCTTAAAAATTACCTACAGCCATTTCTTGGCAATAAGTTAATGTTTTTTGGTGTTTGAAAAATGAGCCTGGTTATCTAGCAACCAAAGCGGAGCTCCATCACGTTCGGTTGGCTGATTTTGCAGCTGTATGCGTTGTACAATGGCTGCTGGAAAAGAAAAGTGTTTTGTTGTTGACTTATATCCAGAAACCACTTGCTGATTTCCTGTTGGTTGTGCAGGAGGCTCCACTTATGCTTTTCAAAGATGTACGGTTGTATAATTGCGCATCTGTTTGCAGCCATTTCCATGCAGGAGTATTAACATTGGATGGGGGGCCGTGGCCAGCAGCAGTTTTTTTTTGCATTTAAAGTGACAAGATGCCCTAAAACAGCTCATTCTGAAAGGAGATGAAAATAGGAACAACTGATGAGACTGAAATCTCATTATCTAAGAATTATTTTGGGTAAAACATGTTTTCACCATAGACCTATCCTCACCGGTTTAAAGGAAACTTAATAAGTTACCTTTAAGGCACTTTGCTGTTTTCATCTGGATGATGAGGGTGACTCTTATGAATTCCCACCCTCCCTCCTTTACCTAAAGTTTCAGAGAGCTTGGGTTAAGGTGAAATAGATTATTAGGAGCCTCCATGTCTTCATATCGGCTCATCTCCTGTTTTGAGTTAGACGTCATACCGTCAGATGAGGTCTGATAGACAAACTTTCATGGGTTTGTTTGTCTCTTCCAAACATTCCTTACTCCTTGCCGGTACTTGTCTGTTTCTAATCCTAATCTTCTTGCAGACTCCATAGATATCGTTTCTAGAGAAGGATAGTTCTCTAGAAACGAGAGAACTATTGTTAGACAATTTTTTTTCTTGAATGGATATAAACTCTGAAATAATGAAATATTTAGATGTTTTTCTACTTCCATGAAATGCATCAAAATGAAAAACTCCTGCTGTTCTCAGTCTATAAACACACCATCTTTTCCCCGGATCTTCTCGGCCTCAGCAAAGGTCCAGACCATCAGGTCACGTCTGCACGTTTGTAGCCACCCACTGTTACCAACTCAGCAACTTTCTTGCTATATTTATTGACATTCCAGACAAAAAAATGGTATCGGCCAAAATCGGAATCGGCAGGTCAGACTTTTTAAAAATTGGTAAACTGCAATCGGTGCACCCCAGTACTTACTCACGTTACCTTTGTCTGACATTAAAAATTTAAGAATGATCTGAAACATTTATATATGTGACAAAAAAAGCAAAACAAACGATAGTTGCTATCCACAACTTGATCATTAGATGTCAGCAAACAGTTCCTTTCATTTGTGTGAGTTAATATAAAAAGTAGTTTGACTAAATACAATTTCAGTCTCTTATCTGTCATCCAGTTCTCCATTATTTTCTACATGTCTAGGTAAGTTGCCCAATTTGTTTCCTCAGCAATGGAAGTAACCAGCTGGTAAACACCTGCCAGTGATGTTGTGATTTCCGTATAATAAAAGTTTAAAATGCTTCTCAGCCTCTAATGTGACTCTTGGAAACAAAAGAGTGATGCTTCCTGATGAGTCCTGTCTTTATTCACTAATCTTGTCCCCTCTCGCTCTCTGTAGCGCCGATGTCCCCTCTCCAAAACCGGCTGCTGTTTCACCTGGAGCACAAGGTTTAGCAGCTACAGCTTCTTTTTGGCTTCATTAAACAGACTTCTTAAAATGTATTCAGTTCACCCCAGTATTTGTGTTTTATTTTGTGTTTTGATCTCTTCCTGTAATGCTGTGTCTCAGTTTAAGGACGAAAAGCGACTGATGGCCTTCCACCAGAACCTGGAGGATGTAACAGAGGATCAGCTGAGCCTGGCCTCCATCCACTACATGCGCTCTCACTACGAAGAGGCTATAGACATCTATAAACGCCTTCTGCTGCAGAACAGGTCTGAACTTCGTCTGTCCTGTCACTCTGAAATTAGCTTCACAGTCCTGGTGCTCCAAAACCACCGTGGCAGATGAGAGGTTTTAATGCACCAGAGTTAGACTTCATGGACTTCACACATTATGGAGCAAAACTAAATTCACACCACTTGAACTTTTTCCTGTTTTGCTATGTGACAGAAACAGACTTCAATGTGCTTCATTGGGATTTTTCACAGCAGACCATCACAGAGTAGCGCAAAATTATGAAACAGCAGACAAATTTAGCATATTTTCAATACTTCTTAAAAGTAAAAGTCTGAAACTGTTGCACATTTATCCACATTTACTGAATCTAGTTATCACTTTTATTACTGCCACAAAAAATACTGGAAATTTACCATAATCACAATCAATTGTACGCAGTAAAAACTGCTCAGATTACAATCAATGCTAACTTATTATGCAATTACATTCATGCGTATCCATCCTCAGACTATGGAGAGGCTCATTCTTTTCCTCCCACCTCATAATAATACCGTTCATTGTGCTGGTCCATTATGCCAAATCCAAATAAAATATGTTGAAGTTTGTGGTTTTAAGGTGCCAAAACAAAAAAATGTGAATACTTTTACAGAGCACTGCAGCTTATATTAGCTTTTTAGATTCCTGTTTGAGCCGACATTATTCAAAGTTTAATCAGCATTTCGTCTTATCTTCTCCCTAAGCAGCGTATTTCTTTTCCCCCTCGCTCTATGCTGTGATTACAGAGATTACCTGGCTCTGAAAGTTTACGTGGCTCTGTGTTACTACAAGCTGGACTACTATGATGTGTCTCAGGAGGTTCTGGCCGTTTACCTGCAGAACATCCCGGATTCAACCATAGCGCTCAACCTCAAAGCCTGCAACCATTTCAGGCTGTACAACGGCAAAGCAGCAGAGGTACAAATGTTTCATCTACTAAACGTTGAGGAAGCTTAAAGGTGCAACTAACTAAATTTGGCAAAAGAAGTGAGGAAAATTAATGTTTGGTTGATTATTTATTTGCTGTAACAAAGCTTTGTTGTAATAAATCATTTACTGCTTCCAAATCCTCTCTTCTGAAGCCAAACATCTTATTCTTATACCTTTAAGTTTAAAGAAACAAGACATATTTCAGTTTAATTATTTACTTCACAGTAGTGCCCAACAATATTAGCCTCAGTGGCATAGCGTGCTTTTCAAAAGTGTGGGGTATAAGAGTTGACTGATAAGAGATTGAGCTACTTTGACTAGGTCTATCGCTGAAAATCTGATGTTAAACTGCTAAATATTTTACATTGTAGCTTAAGAAATGTTGAAATACTACCTGAAATGTAAAAAGTAAACTTATTTGCATACTTAACTACTTAATATAATACAATATGATTATATTAAACTTTTGTTTTTCTCAAATCTTAATGTTTTGTTTTCTAATTTCTGCTGGTTGTGATTGATTTTTCATCTGACCAGACAAAAACCAACTGTCTGTGATTGGCTTAAAGTTGCGAACACAGTTGTTTGCATGATAAAAAATGTACTTTGCATGTGAAAGTCACATCAAATGTTGCATGTTTTTTGACCCTAGTGGCTTTCCATACATGAGAAAGAAAGAGTTTATTGGACTCTGGGGGATATGTATTTAGCAAATGCTTGTGAGATTTAAATAAACACCACAAATCATTTGCTTACATAGATCTATACTCTGAAATCAGTCTCACTCCTTGCTCAGATTGAGTTTTTGAGCAAAACTGGAGGAAAAGTGAGGATGTTTAACCATCTCACAAGGAAACACGGAGGAGGATGTGACTCCTCCTCATGCATTTCATCTGCTTGGTGTGACAGAAAGTCTCAATGTCCTTCCAGATTTCCTTCAGTTTCCTTGTTTTTCCAGTGACGGGGATTTTGTGCTGCAGCATGATACTCCCTCCACCAAAAACTGTTAACCATTGAACGAGAGGATGTTGAGTGTGACCAACATACTCAACTTTTCTGTAAATGTGGCACCATTTAAAGGGACATGAACAGGCTTTCCAACTCAACAAGTTTTATTACTTCAAAGAAAAAAAATGAACCAAACACAGATTTCCTACATTTTGTCTTAAGTTTATTAAATGTTCTCGAGCACGTTAAGAGTATTGTAGCGCAAAAATATGTATCTTTTGCATTCTTCTATCGTATTCGAAATAAATAAATAAAACATGTTTGGACATGGGCTGCACAGTGGCGCAGTTGGTAGAGCTGTTGCCTTGCAGCCTGAAGGTTGCCCGGCCCCGGTCTTTCTGCATGGAGTTTGCATGTTCTCCCTGTGCATGGTGGGTTCTCTCTGGGTACTCTGGCTTCCTCCCACAGTCCAAAACATGACTGTCAGTGTGTGTGCATGGTTGTTTGTCTCTGTGGTGCCCTGTGACAGACTGGTGACCTGGTCCAGGGTGACCCCGCCTCTCGCCCAGAACGTTAGCTGGAGATGGGCAGCAGCAACCCTCCTGACCCCACTGAGGGACAAGGGTGTTAGAAAATGGATGCTTGGACACAAACCTCATGCTTTATATATCTTTTATTAAATGATCATTGTAAATCAGCAGCTGTTCTTTTTTAATTGTTTACATCTTCCGTTTTATTTTGTGTGTTGCCTTTCTTGCTCTCAGGCTGAGCTGAAGAACCTAATCGACATCTCCTCCTGCTCCTTTGAGTTCGCTAAGGAGCTTATCCGACACAACCTGGTAAGCTTCCCATTATCTCCGGCTGCGAGCGCGGAGGACTGTACGGATACGTGCAGCAAGGCCAGCGCCTCCTGTCTCCCTGAACTGCTTTGTGCTGCAGGTGGTGTTCCGGGAAGGGCAGGGCGCGCTGCAGGTGCTGCCGCCTTTGATCGATGTGATTCCCGAGGCTAGACTCAACCTGGTCATCTACTATCTGAGACAAGGTGTGCACGCACATCGCAGCCATCTTAGAAGAAGACGCAGACTAGAGGATAAGATGCTGTTGAAAATAAAGGGTTTGGGAATGTTAAAATACGGCTGCAGAATAAAAATGTGAAATAGCCATCAAAAGAAATGACGTGACATGAACAGCTCAGGGAAAAAAATGTTAGAAATGTTCTGGCATCTGACTTCACACACATTATAACCAAGGATGTGTCTGTTTGGAATAAAGAAGCTTTTTTCAATAGAAATGCACCGATCAGGCTGCATTTTGAGTTCTGACTTAGAGTTTATTTTTCTAACCACTGTAACACAGAGGATGAGAAGAATCTGCTGCAGATTCTTACCAGCATTGGTTGTTTTGATTCTAATAGTAAAGATAAATGTTAAAGCATCAGAGCAGTTTTCTTAAACCTTTATTTGACTCACCACAGAGGGAGATCTTTGTTTGGATGCCTTGAACAAATACGGGGAAAATAAATTGATAAATTGTTCTGTTCTACATTTCTGTTCTTAAATTTTGGCACATTTGTAATATTTCTTTCTTTACTACAAACCAACTCAGTGAAACTACTCCTGAAATATTTTCCTTTGATTAAGGTTGACGTTTTTGTATTTTATATTGCAGGGGATGTTGCACATGTGAAGATCCTCTGCCAGTCTTTGTTAATTCAATCAGCTCTCGGCAATCATGTTAAATTAATTCTGTCTATGACTATTTTATTTTTTTGACTTGAACTTGTTTAGACTTTCTGTCTCTTTCTCAGAGAAGTCTGATACTGACATTCTCTGTTTTTGTATTTCTAGACGACGTCCAGGAGGCTTACAGCCTCATCCAAGATCTGGATCCCGTTACCCCTCAGGTGACAATCAATTTTAAACGTTTGAGTCTCTTGTTACTTAGAAATGATGGCACTATTTGTTTTCCAATTGTTTTCTCAGCTCTTATAGGAAAGAACATATCAAATAACCAAAAGAAATTACAAACACGATGTTCAATTCAGTCAGTTAACAAACATCATCGTATCTTAGTGCACTGTGTTTTATTAAGGCAAACGTTCATTTTAATGCTTGAGGATAATGTGCTGTTCACACTAAATGTTGTGAACGTTTAGTTCACAAAAGCATTTATGTGACGTTTAATAAAATTCATTATCAGATCAGAAATTTTGTTCATACAGTTTGAAACAGGAATTTAAATTATTCTATGGTAAAATAAGTTATTTTAACTTGATATTGTGAGTAAAATAATTGATTTTTCTTGTATGTAGTGAAATAATTATTTAGTTTTAAATTGCAGCATTAAGTTAAAACTCACAATTCAAGATTAATTAACTTAAAAAAACAATGTTTAAACAACTTATCTCTTGTTAAATCAACTTCATGAACTTTAATTTCTGAGTTAAAACCAAGACAACTGTCTTGTCGACTTAAATTACATTTTCAAGGCAGCAGGTTACTTTCATTTTCAAGCTAAACTAACTTCAGATGTACAGTGTACTATCAATGCACCAGGAAGACCCCCAAAAAATAATTATTTCTCATTTTTACAAATTCTCCTTCATATGCTTGATCTAATAATAATCTAATTGTGACAGGAGTATATTTTAAAAGGAGTTGTGAATGCTGCACTTGGACAAGAAATCGGATCAGTGAGTATTTCTGATCATTTTTGTAAAAAGACCTGCATGCCAGTACATCTGACCGCTTTGCGTGTGAAACGACTATAAGTTTTATGCTCCTGTATTTTGAAGAAGGATCACCTAAAAATCGCCCAGCGGTTTTTTCAGTTGGTCGGCGGCTCAGCTAGCGAGTGCGGTAAGCCAGATGAAATTGTCTCCAGTATTATTTTTGAAAGCCGGAATGTGTGAGCAGATTTTTCTCTCTTTCTTTGCAGATACTATCCCTGGCAGACAGTGCATGGCCTCCTGCTTTTTTCTCCTGAGACAGTTTGAGGATGTTCTCATATATCTCAACTCTATCAAGGTTAGTAGAGTATCTGTGCTGCTTTTGTGCTGCTATAAGTTGGATAAAGAAACCTGGTTATGAAGCATCGCCTTGAATGATAAGTGGTGCTGAAAGTGAATCTATTCTGGTTCATTTTATTTTGTTATGACAGCTGTATAAGCTTTTCTTTTTCCAGAGTTACTTCTACAACGATACATTCAACTTCAACTATGCTCAAGCTAAAGCGGCGCTGGGAAACTACAAAGAAGCAGAGGAGGTACTTTGATTGAGCCTTTTGCAGACGTCAATGGATTTTGCTGTGCTTTTTTGTGCTTATTTTTTGTTCCCTTTCAGCTTTTTCTGCTCATTCAGAATGAAAAGATCAAGGAGGACTATGTTTATCTCAGCTGGCTGGCTCGATGTTGTACGTATAGAAGTAAAATTTGCGACGGTTCATTTAATCACAAATACAGAGCTTTCTCACATTCCTTCCATGTTACAGCATTGAACATCAGTTTGTTTGTGATACACCAACAGAAAGCTCAGAAAGACTGTAAAGTAAAAGGAAGATTAGGAGTTTTGAGCATTTTGCAAATAGGCCCCGTTCTCAGATTCCGCTAAATAAAATCCAGTGCTAGCAGCTGGTTTGAAATATCATCTCGAAAACCTCAGTATAAATCTGAGGTTTTCGAGAGAACATTATGCAACAAACATCAGACTTCACAGCGGTAAAAAGCTAACTTTAAGCCAAGTAGGGAACACAGCAAACTCTGGGAGGAAAAAACTAGATGCTGGTGGCAGCATCATGCTGCAGTGACACTCAGCATGTTTAAATCCAGAACGGCATTATGATGGCATACATCAGGTTTTCTGCAACCCGCGGCTCCATTCTCTGCTCTTTGGCTTCTCCATTGTGGCTCTTACAAAGCCAAAAAGAAATGGACATTTTATGAGTTTTTTCATAAGTTCTTAATATCTACAACAGGCTTTTAAAAGTAAATAGCTTCAAACTATGCTACCTATTTATCAAAAAGGCTCACCTCATTCTACAAAATAGGTTTTTTTTCTTTTGTCAGAAAATAGAAATAAATTCTTGTTTAATTTTGTTAACTTTCATAATAAAACATTTTATTAGTGCATGATTAGAAAATTTTTTTATTTTGTAGCAAAAGTGGCTTTTCTCTGGTTCAGATTAAAGCATCCGGTCAAACCTGGACCTAAATTAGTTGGAGAATCTGTGGTTTGACTTTAAAATTGATGTTCTTAGATGTTCTCCACCCAATCCGACTGAACTATTGTCCCCTCCACTTCACAGTTATTCACTACTTTGTGTTGGTCTGTCACATAAAACCCCAATAAATTATAATAAGCAAAAAAAGATATGAAAAGGAAAATAATGCCAGTTCGATTTCTTTACTGAAAACCTCTTAAATGTGTCAATTCGCTTCAGATTTGCTTGAGCTCAGATTTTTACAGACAGATTATCTTAAATTTTCCTTTTGAATGCGGGCCTGACTCAGATGCCTTAACTGAATGGGGAATCACATCTGAGAGCTCTTGTATGCTGGTTCACTGTGGCTTGGATCTGAATCTAACATCGCTGCCAGATTTCTAGCCTCAGGCCTGCATCGAATTTAAGCTCCGTCTTTCACTCTGCTGATGTTACACTCAGCAGAAGGAATGGATATCTTCACTGGGGCATTTTCCTTCTTCTCCTGGCCTAATTTGCAGCAGTAAAAGCTGCTCATGGCCTCCAATATTTCCCAAATTTGAATCTTCATAAGCTGAGGCTGCCTGTGAGCGACGGATTGTTGAACTCACTGATCTTATTCCTGTCAGACATAATGAACCAGAAGGGCCAGCTTGCCTGGGAGCTTTATCAGAAAATGGGCACTTCCTCTGATTCCTTCAGTATGCTGCAGATGATTGCCAACGACTGCTACAAGGTAACACCCTCCTCTTTCTTCTTGCCTTGTCTTATTCCTAAAGGAGAACTTAATAAGAGATACTCTTGAAATTTCCTTTAAGGTCAGCTAAAGGAGCAGTTTTATGTAAAAAATTATTTTTGCTTTGAGCAATTTTATTCTGTATTTTTTTTCTTTTTCCAAAAAGACATGACTTTTTTGAGCTTAATAATGTCATTTCCTCTGCAAAAAATTACCTGGAGTGTTGCCTTGATTCTTTTATGCATATTTGATAAATCCTGCCCCACTGAGCTCCTTCAGACTAGCCAGCAGTAATTAGCAAACACCTGGTGAAACTGCATTTGCTGAGCTCATTATTCAAGCTCCTTCTCAGTGAAAGGAACTTGAATAATGTGAAAATGTTGTTAAAGGGTTAATAGAGGAGCCATGTTGTGACGATGTCATGGAGTTTTTAAAGAGACAGAGGCCCAGTTTTAAGGAATTAAATTACAATGTAACATTTCTCTTCAGTATATAACATTTTTAAGGTAAAAAATATATTGCTTTACTGATGATATGTTGCAAAGCTTTCTGTTCGTGGAGCGGTGCATAATTTTCATCAGGATCGCAACTAATTTAAATTACAGCATCATCTCCTTGGCCCGTGTCCAGTGTTGTGAAAAGTGTTTGGCCTCCTTCACATTTTTATTGGTCACACTTAAATGTGTCCCACCATCAAACCAATTTTAATATCAGGCACAGATAGCCTTAGGGAATACAAGATGCTGTTTCTAACCGATGATTTAATTCTTTAAGGTTTTAAAAAAAAGCTATACATGCCAACCTGGCCCTATGTGAAAAAGTAATTGCCCCATAAACCCAATAACTGGTTCTGCCTGCCTTGGCAGCAACAGCAGCCATCAAACATTGGCAAAGAGCCTTCCATGTTGGCCCACTCTTCCTGGCAGGATTGTTTTTCTGCAGCTACATCAGTGGGTTTGGAGCATGGTTAAGGTCATAACAGCAGTCTGATATAAAGCTGCAGTATGTAACTGCTTTAAAAAAGATGTGACTGTGTAATATGAGACAGATAATCTGTGAGAACAACAAACTCACCTACCACCTCCTTGTGTTCCTACTGCCATCTGCAGAATTGCAATCACTTGCTGAGAAAAAATGGTTCTGCATTTATATTTAGCTTCCAGTAACCCTGAAGAAGTTTTATGTTTACTTCAAATGACCTGAAGAAAGCATTTCTCATTGGACGACAATTAGGAAGAACTGATGGATGACTCAGAATTTAACTTTACATATAAATGTTTCTTCTTTTTTTTCATTTTTATTTTTTTATTTTGACATGTACTTTAGCACATCAAGCTCAACAGATACAAGTGGTATTTACCAAAAAGTACAAAACAGCCCATTTCAAGCCATCAGTTTGAAACATCGACTTATAACCAATCGATATCCCAAACAGAAATAAGACAAGACCAAAAACAAAACAGAAATAATAAAAAAAAAAATTGTCTTGTGTAATTGTTTTCAAGGCGTTTTTCCATCTCTGAAAAAACTTGTCAGCATTCCCATATACCAATGTTTCTAAAGCTGGACTTTGCAGATCAGATCATGGTGGCCATGTGTTGTTTCAGATGGGCCAGTTTTTCTATTCTGCCAAAGCATTTGATGCCCTGGAGAAGCTGGACCCAAGCTCCAATTACTGGGAGGGCAAAAGAGGGGCATGTGTCGGCGTCTTTCAGCTCATACTGGCAAACAAGGAGCCCAAGTATGTTATTCTCTTCCTTCTGCAGTGATTTTATCGCCTTTTCTCTTGCTGGAGTGGGTGTGATGTAATTTAAAATAAACATGATGCATTTTTGATCCAACCTTGTTTCCTTACATATCCTGTTTGTTCTGCAGGGAGTTACTCAAGGAGGTTTTACTCCTCCTGGAGAATTCAGCAAACCTTCAGGTTGAATACATTATCAGGATCCTGAGAAAGTGGGCCAAAGACAACAGAGTCCTCCTCTAATGACACCGAGGGAAGGCTAAGTGTGTCACATGAATGGATCTAGAAGGAAAAATGGTTCACTGTCTGCTACATTGTAGTGATTAAATACATGCATACTTTGATTATTTTTTCCCCTTAATGTAATATCATTTATGAGATATGACTTGCTGAAATAATCTTTCTGATCTGTAATATTTTTTATGAATGTCTGTTTTTTTTTTCTTGCTCAAACCTAATTTTCAGGAAAACATGGATACTCAAATCTCTGAAACAGAGGAGGGAGGAAGATCTTCCTCAGACTGGCGATAGTGTGTTAACACACGTTTTGTTGATATTGTTTGTTTAATGAATACAACAAAATTATTTTTGTTGCTTAAAGTACTCTATTTTCCATATGTAAATAAACAATAGGATTAGAGTTTAATATGTGCACATTTGTTAATAAAAAACGGAACATTTAACATGTCCTAATTTTTTCACATGACTGTTTATGATTAAGTTTAGGGGTAAATATGTTAAATCTAATCTCTTGGTTTCACAGTGCCAAGGATAAAAGGAGTAAGATGACTCCAACATAATTTGACTTTGCAGTCAAATTATGTGGTGTTAAACATTTGAGAGCATTTAGAAACTAAAAAAATTTTTTAAAACCATCGAAAATAATTTAAAAAAGAAACAACAGGCCATGCAGTGGCCCACCTAAACCAACTTTAATGGGTGTTTTCTTGATAAAGCCAATTACGTAAAATCTGAAAATGAACTTCTTTATTTAAAATTGAGTCTGGGAGGACTTGTTTCCTTATATTTGGGGACTAATTGGACATTAAACTAGAAACTAAAAAGTTTCACTAAAGGATTTTGCAACAGGTTTATATCGACTTGGTTTCTGCCTCAAGAGAACCCAACATTTATTTGTAAATGTAAACGTGGTTTGTTGCATCATTAGGGGTGTTCATCAGGAGGTTACTGTAAATACTTTTGCTTTACTAGTTCTTTATTTTGGAATTCGAGTTTAAGGTTAAGAAAAAAAATTCCCATTCAGCTTTGTTATGTTTAGACGAAAAGAAAAGCATCTAATGAAGGCAGTTGATCTCGGCATTAACAGCCAAGCATGTACTCCACGTATCCCACTGCCTGTCCTTCCTGCAGACACTTTATAAAGGTCAGATTAGTGCTCAGAGTGTTGTTATTATCGCCTGTTGTGGCGGGGGGCGGGCTTACGAGCCGCTGTGCGCTGATTGGACGTGATGCACTCCCCTGTGGCACATGGTTCCGTTTTGTGTGTACGCGCATGCGCAGCGACCCCTCTCCGCTGATATTTTATTTACTCCCGAAACCCAAGATGGCTCCTGTGAATGTCTCAGCCCCATAGCGAACCGAGGATGAGAGTAGCTGCTGAAAAAACAACTTTCCCTCGACCGTCGCATCCCCTGGAGTTCAATCCGTATGCTGCGGAGGAGGCTCTAACGCCCGTCTAGGCCCCGAGCAGCCGTCGGAGCTCCGCGGAACCTTCTTCAATCCACCAATTTGGAGTAGTTTCGCGAAGTAGCTCTTCTCGGCTTCGCTGTCTGTCCGGAGCGAGGTTCAGGCAGGCGGGCAGGCAGCTCATCCTAATGGCCGAACCGAGAAAAGTGCAGTTTGTCACCCTGTCGGCCTTCGCAGCTGGAACAGCCGCGGAGTCTAGGAAACGCCGGCTGGATGAGGAGACCGACTTCAACTTCGACAGAGCCGGGGAGGATGAGGCAGGCGGCGGGGCAGGAGGCAGCGCCAGTAACGGTCGTCTCGGTAAAACCGGCGACAGGGACAAGGCTGCTGCCGAGAGGAGGGCGACCGTGCGGCTCAACCTGTCCCTGTCCGAGCCCGACGAGCGAACCTCCGCCGAGTTTAATTATGGCGAACTCATTCAGAACCTCCAGGTAGGTTCCTCCGCTTTCACTCTTGGCGGACCGTGGGAAACTACTGCCGGAGTTATTTTACACCTCTTGGAAGTGTTTATATGGACGTGTCATAGTAAGTTAAATGGGGGGAAGTGCACCTTGTCCTTCCGTGGAATAGCGTGGCTGAAAGTGACCATTAGTACAAGCTCAACACAAAGGCAGCAGCTGTCCACTCCGTGCAGCTTTTCAACTTTAGTAGCGCTCTGCAGATTGTAGTGTATGTAACAGCGCTATCTCCTCCTGGTTGTTTAACGCATATAGTGTATGTCATGTTGCTACCTGTGTCCTTTTCACTCAGACTTGCCCAGCAACAGCCCAGTCACTCAGCCATTATGGCACTTGGAAATGCCACATGCAGTTTGGCCCTCTGGCAGCGATGAGACGGAGATGGGGGAGCATTGTTGATGAGCTGGGGACGGAAACACGTTTTAACTGTGTTCAAATCTGGATGATAAAGTTATTTAATATGAAAGTAAAATAAATTAATAAATAAATAAAAAGCCTGCTACTCACAATTGAGTGCACATCAAATTAGAAGCTGCTTATTTGGACACCAAAGCGTTATTTGACTGCAGTTCAGTTGTTTTAGGTATTGAGTTTCTTGATCCTATTTCCGTTTTTCAATGTTTATTTCAGACTAAAAGTAATCTTCCAAGTCTGACCTCCTCCGTCAACCGCTTCAATGATGATGATGAGGAGGAGCGTGAGCGGCTTGAGGTCGAAGCCCTGGCAAAAAAGTTTGAAAATAAATACGTAAGTCATTATTTATCATTATTTGCTGACGCACCAATTAATCCACCACAGATTGAAATCAGCCAGATTTTTTTTAGACTGACTTTTACTTGATCAAACTTAAGAAAGTCTGATTCTTTTTCTTTATTATTAAATGCATGAGAGCTTTAAAACTGCATGTACTTTCATGCACTTTTCAGAGTTGATTGAACCCCGAACACTCTGGGATAACATATAAAAGGAGATCATTTTGAAATTTCTTTACTTTCTATAAGATTGTTGTGGCTGGACTTTTAAAACACAAAGAGAAATAGAAAAAAAGTTGGTTTTTAACCAGTTTTGAAAACATGTGTTTTCAAAAGTTAGAAATACTTTAATGCTTGACTCTAAAGAAACAAAACATTGGAAATGTTTTGAATATTCTTTTACGCTTTAGTCGTTGCTTAGCAACAGACTCAACAGAAACAGAAGGATACTCACATGCAAAACATGAACTTGGCTAATTATTGAATATAAAATAATGCTAATATTTTCATGCATACAGCTCTGTAAAAAATTAAAATAACCTCTTAAAATGATCATTTTCTCTGATTTTACTATTTTTAGGTAAATGTTTGAGTAAAATTAACATTGTTCTTTTGTTCTATGAACTACTGACAGCATGTCTCTGAAATTCCAAGCGAACATTTAGTATTTATTTGCAGAAAATGAGAAATGGTCAAGATAACAAAAAAAAAGATGCAGAACTTTCAGAACTCAAATAATGCAAAGAAAACAAGTTCATATTCATTTAGGAACAGCAGTACTAATGTTTTGACTCAGGAAGAGTTCAGAAATTAATATTTGGTGGAATAACCAGGAGGTTTTCAATGTGGTTCTGTGCAGTGGTCTCTTAAATGTTTTCAGAGCTGTATATATATATCTACTTAACATGGGCTACACACTTTAGACATGATCTTTAATCACGTTATAAAAAACTCTGCTTTTCCAGCAATAATCCAACAACAACCTTAAATGGAAATGATATTCCACAATTTTACTGTCTTCATACAATAAAGTAAGCGATCACAACACAAAGGTCAAATAGCTGTGATAAACAAATGTTTTTGTTTCCTGAATAAAAAGAAAAATATTTTCATCCGTATGAAATCCATGAAATTTAAATACCAAACATCGTACTGTCTGGTGAATCTTTCTTTTACATGTCCAGGGTAACACGGGTATGAAGAAGAGAAAAGACCGGATGCAAGATCTGATTGATATTGGGTTTGGTTATGATGAAACGGACCCATTTATAGACAACTCTGAAGCTGTAAGTACTTCCACTTCATGGCATAGGCATATTAAACTGCTGCCTATGGTCCACCCGCCAGCAGGGGGCAGCCAAGAGCATGCTAATTATCAAGCCGGATTTATAAATTCACGAGTTGTTAATGTTTATGAAAAGCAGTATTCAGTTTGATTGTGAGGGTGCACCAATTGATTGGCTCCGATTTCCCTAATTCATGGCTGCTGTCATACTAACGTAAGTGCTTTGAGGGTGGGAGGGGTCTTGCTGTAACTCCAATATGTTTGGTGTGTTCACGTATTGTCGCCTAAGACTCCATTAACACAGGAAAAAAGTTGCTAGATTTGTTGCTAGTTGCTATTTTGAAAAGAAAAGTCACTGAAGGAAACTGAAAACTTGCTAAATATAGTGACAGAGTTGCTAAATCAGCAACAGTGGGGTGACTATAGTTAATCGCACAAGTGAAAAAGTGACCTGGTGGGCGAGTCTGTCAGTCATCTTCTCTCACTGCAGAGCAAAAGGAGACGATGGCTGATTTTTAGAGCTTTTTCAGAGTAGATTAGGTTGATTTCACATGTAATTATCTTCCAATATTACAAAACTAGAAAATCTGTCCGATTTATCGGTGCACCCCACTGCATTTGCTGTGTCCTTGATTTGATTTATTTATTTCAAACAGGTTTTTAAAAACAAGAAGACAAACAATCAGTAGGACTGAGAAAACATGTGCTTACTTAACCAAGAACAAAATAATTAGCTTAGCACTGATTTTCTCTTTGGAAAGCAGTAGGAAGAAGTGAAGACTTGTTTAATCCTACCCCTTATCTCAATTTAATGAAATATATTACTTATCGACTCAATAATTATCAAAAATTTGTAATTAAAACCATGTTTTAATATTCTGATGCCTTTTCAATATATAAATAAATCTATATTGCATAGACAAAATGGTTATAACTCATAACAAGACAAAATCTACGCCTAATGATAATAGTAATAATGACATTTTTAAATAACAACCGGACATACACCACCAGAAAAATAACCAACTCTTTGCCATTGTACACCCTATAAATTCTTCTTAATCTGTGTTTTGGATGCTCAGCTGCTGACTTGTGTTGAGGTATGAATCCTCCTCCTTCTTATTAAATATGCATCTGATGTTTAACAACATTGCGCTCACAGACTTCGAGCGCTAGGCTAAAGATAGCCTGATGTCCCTGTTACAACCAACCTGAGACTGAAGTTAAAAACAGATCTATATGCTTCATGGATTTTCAGTGTTTTTTCTTTCCCCTGATGTTGTTTTATGCTCAGTATTCAGCTGTTATAGCTGAAATTATTCCACATCCATTGAGTCTGTGCCATTAAATGAGTTTTGTTTTGGTATTTTATCTGCTTTTGCAAATCGCCAGCACCTCTTCGACTCTGATTTTCTTTGTTTTGATTCATGAAGGGGGGAAATGTTTTTGCATGTAGCCTGGGGATGTTATAATCCATGTCAGATCTTTATTTACTCTGCTGCTCCATTCATTTTTGCTGACCAGCAGAGGAGCAGAGGCTGCTTTTGTGAGATGCTAACAAAACACATTATCAGTTACTCCGATGTTTTTAAATCTGCGAACAGCGTTACAGTGTTTGTTGTGTAAGTGGGGTTTTTGTTTTCTGCAGTCCTGTGAACTTAACGCCACAAACTGTCTTCCATTGTTATTCTTCCCAGTATGATGAGCTGGTGCCTGCGTCTCTGACCACAAAGCTCGGGGGATTTTACATCAACACGGGCACGTTGCAGTTCAGAGCGGCCTCTGACTCAGAGGGAGAGGAGGACAAGGTGAGACAAGTCAAACACAAGCTTAGCTGTACGTGGAGAATTCAACGCAGTCGTTCTGGAAACCCGGTTTGTTTGTCTGTTTGTTTGAAAGGAGAATAAAATCACGGTGAAAGGAAGGTACGTGGTGTTTTAATTGTAGGGTTTCGCCATGCAGTCGGACGCAGTGGGATGCCGTCACTCTGGCAGAGGCAGTTAAAATGCCTCCCAGTGGCAGGAAGCCAGGTGTGGATGAAGTCCAGCCTCCGATGCTGTAGGTCAGGGGGGTCAAACTAAGTTTCATTTTGGGCCAGATCAAAAAACTGGATGTTCTTAAAGGGCTGTTTGTGTCAGAATGCACAGATAAAACCTATTAAATTGCTGAAATATTAATAAATATCTGCTTCAGGGTTCAATACGTGTTGAAGAGAAATATTGAACATCTTTTCAACCTGATCAGAGTCTGGTCATTGTGGGCCTGTTGTGCGGCAGATTGGGTTAGTGATGGTTACTTTTTTTATTCAGTACTGTGATGAATCACTTCTATCTCTGTCGGGTCAAAGAAAAGAAGGACAGTGGAGATTTTCCCTCTACTTTCTTCTCTTCGTTGTATATAAAAATGTCATTTATCTGTTCCAGAAGCTGAACAATGATAAGGAGCAGGCGATGAAGAAGAAGAAGAAGAAGAAGAATGAAGTGAACTGTGTGGAAGAGAAGAACCTGAAGATGAATAAAGTAACTAAACAAGGGTAAGAACTGTTTATCTAATGCGTTGTTCAAACAGGACATCATAGGGACCAAATGCTTATAAGTGATGATATAATGTTTCTAAAGAAATCAATGAAGGAAGCTTGGAGAACGATCTAATAAGTTAATTTATTTCTTTTTTGTTGCTGAGTTGTGTCTTCAAATGTCGCCACAGTGGAAAAGGGCGTGGAAAATAAAAATACATTTTTTCTCACTGTGAAGTTTAATCAAACCAAACTTTTCTTGTTTTAGGTCAGTCAGAATTATCAAAATGATTTCTATTTGCTGGAAAACTTGACGAGAATTTATTTTCCTATATTTTTTTTAGCTTTCTTCAGAAGCAGAAGTTTATACACAGCATGACTGCTGTCTCTTTAAACAGCGAGGGAAAGCCCAGATGATGATGATGATGTCATCACTTTAGAAACTTCTGATAGGTTAATTGACACATTTGAGTCACTTGGAGGCACACCCGTGGATGCATTTTAAGGAACACACCGTTTTCTGGTTTCTCACGGCTGGAAATGTGAAATAAACACGTCAAGGTATCGGGAAGAGAATTGTCTGGTTCATCCTTGGCAACAATTTCTTGATCATTTGTAGCAAAAGATGGATCTGCAGCTAAGAAAACATCTGTTTTTTAGCTGTTTTTGTAGATTTTCAACATGTGAACATCTCAGCCCTTTCTATTTAACTTAACATCAATACAGTTTGGAGCTAATCTGTTTGTTAATCCAAAAAACAGATTGTTTTTTATTTTACAGATTTTGAACCAGGTGAAGCTAAAACTACTTGAGGAATTCTTGGTTGAACATAATTACAAATATATATTTTTTAAATCTTAAATGCAAAATGTATACAGCTCTGGAAAAAATGAACCGCACTGAAAACCTCCTGGTTATTGAACCGAATATTCATTTCTGAACTCTTCCTGAGTTAAAACATTAGTATTGTTGTTTCTAAATGAATATAAACTTGTTTTCTTTGCATTATTTGAGGTCTGAAAGCGCTGAATCTTTTTCATTATTTTGACCATTTCTCATTTTCTGCAAATAAAAACTAAATTTTTGCTTTGAATTTCAGAGGCATGTTGTCAGTAGTTCATAGAATAAAGAACAATGTCCATTTTATTCAAACATAAACCTATAAGAGTAAAACCAGAGAAACTGATCATTTTAAGTGGTTATTTTTAATTTTTTCCAGATCTTTATATATTTGTACAGCTTTAGCTTAATTTCTGCTCTAAGTGTGTTATTCTTGCAACACATGGCCTTTTTTGAGTCTGTACACTCCAGTTAATGATTAATTAATTGCTAATTTAGTTGACAATTATTTAATCCCATCAATAGCTTCAGTCCTAGTAGAAACATTATGAAACCTTTACCTAATGAGTATGTTTGTTTAGCTAAAGCAGCTTGTTGAAATAACTAGAAAACTGTTGTTTTTTTTTTATCTCAGACAGCTATTCTGCACATTGGCATTAATTCTTTCCCTTAAATGGACCTTTGTTTGAAACTCTGGATGTTATGTGGGCCGGTGCAGATGCACACTGTTCCTTCGGTTGGTTCTTTTGACCCGACGCTCTCTGACTTGCTCCTTTGCTGCTCATGAATGCTGACTGAGGCTCGCTCTGAGCTGCTGCGACAAGCCAGCCACCTTCAGGAAAATTCTCTATTATCCACACTTAAATATGCTGAATACTCTGAGACGCCAACACTCTGAAAACATCTTCTAAAAATAGCAGCAGCCATTGTGGTGGTGCCATTACGAAACAGATGATATTATATACGTGTGTGTCAGAGAGACGGATCTTTGAACGCGCGCTGCGCGCTAATCCCCCACATTCCCAGTAGCTCTCTACTTTCTCCAGGCCTCTCAGTTGCTTTTGTCAGCGTGTGCTGAGTTCTCGGTGCGAACGCGCGTTTCTTATCAGGACGTCTGAGGTCAGCTGGTGTGTTTGTTAAAATTTCACAAGGAAAACTGCAGCAACTCGGTTGTCAGACTACACAATAGCCACTCAGATATCATGGTTTGCTCAGGGATTGAAACGGGGCTTGGTGTTGCTCACTTGTGGGTGTTTTCAGCAGGAGACTTAACTTTTTAAATGGAGCTAAGATCCAGTTTGACAGCTCTCTGCCTTTTATACATGAAAAGTAACACATCGGCATAAATTAATGAAACAACTGTTACACGGTTAGGCATAAATTTGGAACAAAATATAGCATAAAAGTAGGGCTGAATCATGACAGTCAACAAATTTAGTGATGGATTAAATGTTAACTGGACAATACAGACTCAGACTAATTTCTGAAAGAATAGAGACAAAACTGTACAAAAACATCTATATTTTATATTTAACTTAAGAAAAAATACTTTGTAAATAAGTTCTACCCATAGTATTAATACTTAATACTGTCTCAGTATTAATCCCAAAAATACTTCAATAGTATTTATATCAAAAATAATAAAAATAAATTCCCTACACTTTATTAAGTTAAGCAGAAACGGATGATCTTTTCATTTGTTGATCTTAGAAATGATCAAGCCTACATTAAATGCAACATTACAGCATTTTAGAAAGTAAAATGTTTATTTTCTTGCTTAAAAAAGGAACTGAATCATTTATTTATCATTTTTACATATTAATGATATTGTATAACATTAGCTTAAATACTTAAAATAAAAAATTGTTTTATCAGATTAATCGTCAGAATAATTGATTAATCGATAACTAAAGTAATAGTTAGTTCCAGCCATATGTAAGTTTTTTTTAATAGTAACTCAAATTAATTAAAACTTAAAGACTCAACACCTTTCAGCTCTGTCTGCTGCAGCATCTGTGTGACCTCATCTGATTTAGCTTTGCTTCATCTTATCTCTGTTTACAACCTTTGCTTCCCAAAACATCCAGCTTCTGGTCTGCATGCTACCACAACACATCTGTAGTTATCAGGTCTTTGCTAGTAGACTGAAGAGCTGCCGAATATTTGCAATTGTCCTGTTAAAATCTCAAAAGCAAAAGAAGACGAGTTGGACTCAGTATTTGGAGAGATATTGTGTTTCAAGTGCCAAGCATTCATGCTGCACGTATATTTAGTGAGTTGGAAGGACTCTCACTGCCTTTAATGCTCACACCCGATAGCATCACAGCTAGCATATTTTTAGTAGCTGAGATGCTAAAAGGTCACGAAGCGCGGTGGAGAGATCGGGCGTTTCCATTAAAGGAACATTTTCTAGGAACCAGTTCAGTTTCTCTGGAGGCATTTTTACCTCTTGAGTTAAATGTTTGTTTTAAATTGATGTGATTTTATTGTAAAGCTCTTGTATTTTATGAATTTATCCTGACAATATTGTCTGTATTCTGCTAATATTTTGACTTTATTCTTTTAATTTAAAAAAATTCTTAGACCTAGCCAGATATCTAGGAAATTGAATACATTTTTGTGCATTTTGGTCTTTCATCCGTACGAAAACTCAGTTTAATATAACTAAAACGATTATTTATAAAAACTCAGACCAAAGTGAAGATTTGAGAAAATTTGCCTGCGTAGATGGGAAAATTAAGATTTGGGGTCTTTTCATTACAACCTGTGATAAATAATATGTTAATATACACTGCAAAAACACAAAATCTTACCAAGTATTTTTGGTCTGGTTTCTAGTGCAAATATCTTAGTACACTTGAGGTGCTAAGACAAGTAACTTTTTAGCAACATACAGAGGCTTGTTTTCAGTAAATAATTCCTTAATATTAATGAAGAAGTACTTGAAGATTATTTTAAATTTTTCTCATGTGTAAGTTAATTTATCTGCCAATAAAACAAGTACTTTATCATCAATTTTAAGGAATTATTTACTTAAAACAAGCCTCTATGTCTAGCTGAAAAGTTACTTTTAAATTAGTTTGTCTCATTTCAAGGTTACCAAAATATTTGCACTAGAAACTAGACCAAAAATACTTGGTAAGATTTTGTGTTTTTGCAGTGTATATTAACGTATTATTTTTTCCAACTGGCATTGCCTTGTGTGTTAATAACTTTATATTTTAATGCACTAGGGAAAAGTAGTTTAACCTACATATCTGTCCACACAAATGAACCTCCTGGCATCATGTTTAATTTCTAACAGGAAGTTCTGGTTGTTTTGAAGCAATCTGATTGGCTGACACAGCTTCTAGCTTTGCGCTACACTGCCCCCTATGGGTTTGGCATGCTTAACACAACGCTGAGGTGCGTCTATGTCATGTCATGTCAAAGAAAACTTCTCTGAAACCAGTCTGTTGGTTTTATTTTAAACAATGTGGCAGAGATGTTGTTTTTATAAAGTTTGACCTTTATACTGTCTTTCTATGGATTGTTAAAGTTTCAGCGCTCCTGCTGTCGTCTCCAGTTTAATAAAATAAATCTCTCCTTATAGCTGCGGTAGCAATATGCAGTTTGCAATTGAAGCACAATCACACTTATTCTCTAAAAACACTTTAATTATAGAATCAGTTACCTCAGCATAGTAGGCAGCATCCAACCCTTTCTGTTTTTCTAGCTTTTCATTTAATTTGAGTACATACATTTTATTTCCATTAATGTTATATGGTTTTTATCCTGTTTCACCAACTACTTTGTTTAATGTTATGGTCTCTTTTTGTGTTTTTACTGTTTTTTGTATGTATAGCACTTTGTTGAACACAGCCAGCAGCTCCTAAACAACAAAACTATTGTTTTATTAATAATATAAAGATGGCTGCAACTAATGGCAGCGTATTCTTTAGTGGAAATACATAAGCCTGACACAGTGAGAAATCAATTAACTGAACAGTAAATTAAAATGAGCGCAATGATTTCTATTCTGATGATTAATACTTTTTGAATGGCAATTCTGCTTACAGAGACGCTACAATCCAATCAGACAAATTCAAAAATATTTTGCTGATCATAAAGGGAAATTAAATAAAACCACAACTACATATGGTTTTTGTAGTATTTTTTTATTTTAGATATTTAAAATATCTTCCAGTTCTAGTCTTAAGTGTTCTTTACAAATGTAACGTTTATTGGTCTTTGAGAGGATGAACTTTTATTATTATGCAAATATCAATATATTACTTGAAAATGGTCTCAAAACGCAAAATTTATCGCAATTATTATTCAGACAATTCATGTTATTTTATTTATCAAAAAGCTGATTGTAAAGCACACTTAAAGCTACAGCAATATTTATAAAAAGTGTTGTTTTTTACATATTTGTTAAAACTATTACCAGGTCAATCAACCTCATGTACTCGCTGCTCAATATATTGAAGGCGGAGAAACGACTTACCGCTTATCTGCCATCATCGGCGGCTATGCTAACTAGCTTGAGCATAGCCTAGCAGGCTCTGCTAGCTGCAGCATAGCGGAGAGTATAGGAAAAAAATTAGCAGCTACACACAGAGGGTGATTGACAGCGCTAAGACCCGCCTCCTGGTTCTGATTGGTTGTTTCTAGTTAGCATTGGGATGGAAGAACTTGACTTTTTTCACAGACTGTCTCATAATTATTCCATCACAACATGGTCACAGTGTCAACAAATATGTAAAAAATTATATATTTTTTTATAAAATATGAAAAAATCTGTTGGTATTTTTCTCAAAAAAGTTATTAACCGTACTGCTAAAAAAAAACTTTTTACATTTTATTTAATTTGACAGAGTGACGGCTCTCAACCTCCACCGACCAGAGAAGAAGAAGAGAAAGAAACTGATGAAGGACTCGCTGTACCTGGCGGCCATGCTTCGCCGTTTCACCCGGGAAAAGGAAGAGATGAAGAAGCGAAATCCCAGCGGGGATCACCTCCGTTTGGCAGCCGGTACTGCCAGCAAACCCCCAAACCCCGGAAATGCCACCCACCTCCCATTAGCCTCCAACTCCACCCACCTTCAGGGCGGTGGCGCGTCCACCGGCAACCTCTCGCTCACCGACCTCACCTCTGACCCCGCCGTGATGTCGCTGCTGGGCTCCGCCAACGAGAAGGAGCTGCAGGATCTCCTGGGAGATCTAGACTTTAGCCTGTTGGACACCGACCAGCAGCACGCCATGGCGACGGCCAGGGAGAACGGCATTCTGGGTATTGGAGTTCCCTCCCAAAAAGCAGTGGGAGGAAGTGGCCAGGGGCGAAGCCTGGGGTCTTCCGGCGGGCTGTTTCCTCCGCCGCCGCTGCCTGACGGACTTCCTGCTCCTCTAATTAAACGCATCGAGGACCTGCGGACGGTGAGTCAGCCTCGGTCTTCTGGTGGGCGGCTGCAATTACCCATGAAGCCTCTTCTGTGGAGTTGAACCGAAATGCCACTCGGCTCTCAGAGAGGCTCCAAATGTTTATTGTTATGGTTTATTCCAGTGGGAATAATCTCCTGTGAAGTATCAGGAAAATAGGGCTTAAAGCTGAAGCCCTTCGGGGTTTTATGTAACCAAGCGAGGACTCGCTGCGCCTCACGGAGGAGTTTTGCTCTCTCCTACACCCTTGCATCTTTTTTTAGATGTAGGCGAAGGATTCACAGAGAAAAGGGACAGAGGTGAAAAAGAAATGGTGCGAGGAGGACGAATCAAAAAATTCAAAGCTTTTCAGACAGCGTTGTTTTGGTTATAAATCATTTATGGTTCAACAGGAAGTGTGTTCGTCATATAAATAGCATTATTGCAAGGATCTCATTCTTTTTCTTTTTCCGACCAAGTTTATATTTACAAATTGGACAAAATGATTGTAGATATTCCACAACAGTGTTGCTTTTTTTTCTTTCTCAATCTGACCTGCAATACTGCTGAAAAAACAAAACACAATATAGGCGATTCTTAATAGTCAATATAGATAATTATTGATTAGTTTCTTGTTTTAAATATCTGAAATACTCCCAAACTTGTGGCTTGACTTTTCCTGTTTTATCCTCAGTTTTCACTCCACACCGGTCTTTTTATTTGTAAGTATTATGAGGCGAAACCTGAAACTGCTGCTGTGTCGGTTACTAAACAGGTTGTTGCTAGGCAACCAAAGAATGGGTGAGTTGCTAGGTAACCAAAGAGTGAAGGAGTTTAGTTGATTCCACTAACCTTACTTAGCTGACTTTGAGAGGTTGAGCAGCTAAAGTCTTCCCTCTATTTTCCTGATATTCTATCAGAAGTATTACTTATTGATATTGATCACATGTCTCTCACAATGTTTGTTATTGATTTATTGTCCAGCCATTTAAGTTGACATTTGTGACTGTGTACAACATAGACCGGGGTGTATTTCCTTATTGCGAGGGAACACAAAGCAAACATCCCCCCGTCTCCTTCGTAAACAACAACGCGTTGCAGCTTCGTCCACTTTAGGTTCATTACTTGAAACGAGTCACGTGAGGCGCGTTTCCTGATGCGACTGTGTGCTTAAAGTATGAACAACAGTGCTGTGTGCTGACTCGGGCTTTTCCACCACAGGCCTCGCGGCAGTTTGATCAGGAGGGCAGGAAGAAATTTTTCACCCTGGACATGAATAACATCCTCCTGGAGTGAGTAGGACAGCTTTTAAATCACCGTCGACTCCAATTGCAGCTTTGCTCTCCTTCCCCTTTTATCAGCCCCTCTCAGTCACTTCCAGCAGATTTCCCCCGCCGCCTCTCCTGCTGTCTTCAAGTGTTTCGTTTTCTCTCTGTCTCTTATTGTCTGTGGTAATGACTTATTACGTCTCTCCGTTCATCCTCCTCTGCCACCTCCAGTCGTTCTTCCCTCATCCAGCTCTTCATCTCTCTGTTTTTTTTGTTTTAGTTCTCTTTCTAACCAGCTTGACTTTCTGTCAGTATTGAGCTGCAGGTCCAGGAGCAGCCTCCTGAGATTCGCTCAGACATCTACTCGCACATGGAGGCGTTTGTGCCGTGCAACAAAGAGGCGCTCCTCAAGCGCCTGAAGAAGCTCAGCCTCAACATCCAGGTGAGCAGATTGGGGAAAATCCCCAGACATTTTCGGATCCAGGATGTGATTAGGAGTCGGTTGTCCACACCGCAGCCTTTGTGAAAGCTTGGTGTTGTCTAAAAAATGGATTTAAAAAAGTCTGCAGCTTATTGAATGAAAGGTTAGCATTTTAGATTCAACTCATATTGAAAATTGTCATAAAAAGCTGGCTGAAGTTTTTTTTGTTTTAGCTGATTCTTAAAAATAAAATCAGCTTGGCTGTTGCATAGAAAAAATAAGTAGAGGATTATTTGTCTCAAGTGCATCTTTTTTGTTATTGTGACCGTTTCTCATTTTCTGTAAATAAATACTAAATTTTTGCTTGGAATTTCAGAGACGTGTCAGTAGTGCAGAGAATAAAAGAACAAAGTTAATTTTACTCAAACATTTACCTAAAAAAAGTTAAATCAGAGAAACTGATCATTTTTTTCCGGAGGTGTTATTTTTTTGTACAGTTTGGACTTAATTACTTGTTGCTTTATCAGTAATTAGCCTTTTATGGGCTTGTATATTCTAGTTAACAATTAATAAATGTTTTAATTAGCTGATGATTCTTCCTAATTAATCCGATTCAGCTCTGATATGGAGGTTTGTGCTAAAATATCATGAATCTATAGAGTTGAGTTACTTTACAACATCAATAGATGGAAATTAGGCTTTGTTAAAAAGTTTAGATTCTAAACTTGAAGTGGACATAAATGGAAAATGACTATTATAAAATCAAACTTATCTTTTTATGTTGTTTTACTTTATTGTGTTCTGTCTGTTTTAATTCTCTCATCCACAAATCACTCGCTACTCATTTTTTCAGATCAGGGAGTCGCTTCCTTTTGATTGCAGATTTACAGCTCTGGAGAAAACTAAGAGGCCCCTTAAAATTTTCTCTGAGTTTACTTTTTATATTTATGTGTTTGAGTAAAATGAACTTTGTTCTTTTATTCAATGAACTACTGACAACATGTCTCTGAAATCCCAAGCAAAAATGTAGTGTTTATTTGCAGAAAACGAGAAATGGTGAAAAAGATGCAGAGCTTTCAGACCTCAAATGATGCAAAGAAAATAAGTTCATATTCATTTATAAACAGCAACACTAGTGTTTTAATCAGGAAGAGTTCAGAAATCAGTGGAATAACCAGGAGGTTTTCAATGCGGTTCAGTGCAGTGGGCTCTTCAGTTTTCCAGAGCTTCATTTTGGTACCTGCTGATTCCAAACTTCTCGGCTCTCCTCATCCTTGTTGCCGTTTTGTGCAGCTTCCTGCTCCTCCGCCATGTTCCCTGCCTGTTTGTTTGTACGGAGCAGGAAGTGGCTCTGCGTCCAGGCTACATGACGGCTTTCCTAACGCATCATCAGTAACGTTCTCTCTCCTCCTCCTCCCTCCTTCCATCCACCTTCTGCTTCTCCTTTGTCACCTTTTGCTGTTTTCTCTCGTTCTCTGTACGTCAGGACGACCGGCTGCGCGCGCCTCTGCTGAAGCTGAAATTGGCTGTTTGTAGCGTGATGCCTGAACAGATTGCAAAATATAACATGGAGTGCATGGCCAAAGTTGCAAAGTAAGTAAATCTCTCTGGGTTCAGATGTTGTGCAGTCCTGACTTCATGAGTTTTATTTTATTCATTTTGAGCTGAAAGTAAATCCCATTCATTGGTTTGTTGCCACTAAACCTTTTTTAGGAACTATGATAGTTTTCTGGGATATTTTTGAGTTACACGACTTCTACTGCATTTTATTTAGATGAACTGAAGTTACTGAACATTTCTGATTTGTTACATTTTCTTGTTTATCTTTGCTAAAACTCCTCTACTGCTCATTTTCTGTCAGCTTTTGACTTTAACATATTTTAAATTATCCACAAGTAATTTTAAATTAAGTAATTTTAGATAATTTATGCTTCAAAACAGAAATAAAACACAATTAAAAGCCACTAAATTGAGGGTTGTTAACAGATTTAAATCAAAAGAAATGAGGGAAACACCTGCTGCTGTTTGATTTATTTAATATCTGCTAATATTTCAGATTTTCATAGTTTGAAGGGATTTTAATTCAGTGAAGTTATTTTGTTTTCAAATGTCATCTGAAGGAATTAAGACAGACAAATTAAAATATTTGTCTAATATATAAACTTAATGTTGTTCTTCCTGATAATGAATAATAATAATAATAATAATAAAAGTGTTGACCTTTTTTAGTTCATTGTGAAAGAATCAGACGTTTGTATCTTAATATTGAATTGTAATCTCTTTCAGAGTTCTTGTTGATCTGCATTAAGATGAATCTTTTATTTCTGCACACAAAACATCTCAGAGATAATTTGAGTGTTTTCAGCTCCAGACGCATAAAATACGGCCATGAAAATCAAAAAGGCACATATATCTGGCCTTTTGATTTAATTTATACTAATTTAATTTGGACTAAATTAAATTAAACTAGTTTAATTTAAATGTAATTCTTTAAGTTATCTAAATTAAAGAAATTAAATTCTTTAATTTTATCACTTTGTAAGAAATGGGTGTAAATTCAACTATCACCAGTTTAGGTGTATTTATTTTATTTTATTTGCTGAAATTCATGACTTCATGATTGAAAAGGATTAAGCTTTTTGTTGTTTTTCTTAACAGTACAAGTGAATTTATTTAGAATTTATTACGATTGCATAATTCCACAAAGTTTAATTATTATTATTATCATCATTGTCTGATTTTAGTGTTTTCTGCTTATGGATGAAATCATGAAACTACATTTAAATATAATTTACAAACATTAACAATAACTGGAGGCTACCAGATAAACTCTTAGTGGTGATGCGTCTTTTGCTTTTATTTTTCTGTTTGAAACGTAACATGAGCCCCACCAGGTGCCTTTTCTAACAAACCTTCTTGAAGCCGACCTGCCTGTGTTTTACAGGCAGCAGTCGGAGGAGGGGGACAGGAACGGCTCAGAAGAGGAGGATGATGAGAAACCCGGAAAACGAGTAATGGGACCTAGAAAGAAGTTTATCTGGGACGACAAGCTCAGGTAAAGATCGGACGCCGTCTCACATCCGCTTTGTCCTGATCCACGTTTATCTTTATGCTTTATTTGTTCCACATTTTGTTATTCAGCATCTATTTCCTGATCCGTCTCATCCGCGCTCATCTGCTGTGGGCGGGAAGAAAGAAAAGCAGAAATTATGAACTGATGTTTTCCAGTTAAAAATCTATGAATACACTGCAAAAACACAAAATCTTTCCAAGTATTTTGTCTAGTTTCTGGTGCAAATATCTTGGCACACTTGCAATAGGACAAATCTAACTTATAAGTAACTTTTCAACTACATTTAGGAGCATGTTTCAAGTAAATAATTCTTTAATATTGATGAAAAAGTCCTAGTTCCTCTGACAGATTATTTCACAAATAAGACATTTTTCCCATTTTATAAGTGAAATAATCTGCTGGTGGAACTGGTATTTTTTCACCAGCATTAAGGGATTATTTACTCAAAACAAGCTTCTATATTTTGCTGAAAAGTTGCTTGTATGTTACATATTTTTTTGCAAGTGTGCTAAGATATTTGCACCAGAAAGTAGACAAAAGTACTTTTAAATATTTTGTATTTTTGAGTGTATTCATAGATTTTGCTATATTTTTTATTTTAAGTGTAATAAGATATTTTCACTAGAAACCACCCAAAAATACTTTTGTGTTTTTGCAGTGAACACTTCTCTTCAGACGGACATTTACACCCGTTTGGTGTTTCTTTTTAAAAAAATGTTGAAGTTTAGCCGATAGATTTTTAACGTAAGCTCGTTTTAAGCATTTGCAGACTTTGTGATTCTAAATCCAAAACATTTGAATGTAGATAAAGTGGGAAAGACAAAATAATTTGACCTGTTTTCCTACCTCAATTGTTCTTTTTCATTTTGTTACATTCATTGAAACTTTGTGCCGCCTCTGTTGTTATGAAATGAACTAAAACCTTGAACGTTGATCTGAATGCGACGGCCTTGTTTGTGCAGGACGCTGCTGTGCAACCTGGTCAGTGTGAAGCTGAGCTGCTATGAGATGGAGAACCAGTGCACTCTGTCAGTGGAGGACTACCTCAAGGCCTTCTTGGAGAACGAGGTCAAACCCCTGTGGCCCAAAGGCTGGATGCAGACCAGGTCTGGAAGTCTGTGTGTAAATGAATGCCAACATGTCTGCAACTCTGAAAATCCTTTACTGACACTTTTTGGGACTTACTTTAAAAACAAACAAATTACAGCTCTGGTAAATATTCAAAATAAATATTTTAATCAATTTTAACTCAATCTGAGTTGTAGTAAGGATGTCTTGATCACTTTTTGTCCCTCATAACGATCTGAATCAATAAACCTACTGATATGACATTAAAGTCTTTGCCATGGATGCCATAAAATTACTTTAAACGTGTAGGAAAATTAACACAATGCATTTTATTGGGTGTTACATTTGCTACCTCAGTGGTGTGATTCTTCTTCCACTGAACTTTCTCCATTAGTTTTTTTGTTTTATTTGATAGCTGGTCAGACTTAATATGCTGCTCCGACATGGAAGTGCTAGGCTAATGTTTGCATGTTTCCTCTGTTTTATTTACCTTGTAGATAATTTCACTTGCAACTAATTTAAATTATTTGATAAATGGACAAACATGCAGCTGCTTAAGCCGTGTTTTAGCTGCTTGCTTTTTATTTTTACATAAAAACCCACAAATCTCCGTTTGGACTTTGTCCCTTCACTTGTTGCGACGATGTGTTTAATCTTCTCACCATGTTAAAGAGTCATTGACTAAAACTTCATTGTTTATTCCTCAAAGTTGCTTTGCTGTTGTTTTTAATTCAAAGCTCAATCAGTGCAAATTTTGGAGGACTCTAGTTTCCAAGTTAGCAGTATGCTAAGATAACGCATGAAAATGGCAACAGCTGGTGCTAACACCCACTTAGCAGCCAGTTCAGAGAATGTGTTGTAGAAAGAAATGAGCTTTCAAACATTTAGTTTTCTCATTTTGATGCAAATAAAGACGTGCTTCAGTGGAAAACACTCTAATCCACTGTAAATGGAGGAAATTATCAGATAAAAATAGTTTATATTAATAAGCAGCAAAAAATGATCCAATTTTCATCTTGATGTTTACTTCATGTTTATTTAGATTTATCTTACAAATCCAGTTTATCTATAAAGCATATTTAAAAACAACTTTTGAATAAAACAAACATCCAACAAACAAGTCAAAATAAAATAAAAATAACAAAAGAGCAACAGAGAAAAGGTTTAATTTTAAAACTTAAAAACAGGAAGTGAGGATGCCTAACATTTAAAGGCAGTTTGTTTGAAAGTTTTGGTGCTATTATAGAAATGGGTCAATTTTCTTGTATTAGTTTCAAATTAAAATTTTGTGAAATTGAAGTTTTTTACTTTTTTGAGCTTTATTTTTCTTTCTTTGTGTTTTTTAGAATCTTGTTCAAAGAAAGCCTTGCAGTTCATGGTCACCTCACTGGAAACCTGTAAGTCTTCACTGTGTCACCTCAGACAGTGTGAGTGAAAGAGTGAGGCCTCCTTTGATGTTTTTATTTTCATTTCTTCATGTAGAGTCAGAAGGCGAGTGGTGCCAGGACCCAAGGCCAAAGCCAAGGTGAGCGGCCATTCTTCTCTTTACGTCAAATCACGGCGGTGTTTTCTTGTGAAATGTTGATGTGAAAGCAACAGTTTGACTTCGTTTCGGCCATGTTGGACCCTTAAAGGGGCAGTGCCATGTAAAATAAACTTATTTTTAGCTTTACATCATATTATAATGATGTTATTCCCTCATCGAAAACCCACCTGAAGTGTTGCTTTGATTCTTTTATTGATGTTTGAGAAATCCTTTAATCTCCATGGCAACCATTCCTGTGTAAAACGCCTGCGTGAACCTAGCGTAGCCGACTCCTTCAGACTAGCCAGCAACAATTAGCAACCACCTGGAGGACCTGCACATCAGCTCATTATTCAAGCTCCTTCTCAGTGCAATGCTGGTGAAAACGTTGTTAAAGGGTCAACAGAGGAGCCATGTTGTGATGACTTCCTGAAGGCGGAGATTCAGAGAGAGCAGGAATTTTTAAAGCTGCAGTAAAACTTTTATAAAAAACTATATCTTCTACATATTTAAACTCTTACCATGTCGTGATAGTTTGAGACAGATGATCTGTGAAAAGATCAATCACCTCCTTCCTGAAGAAATGCATAGCACCCGATCAAAAACAGCCAATCAGTCAGGAGGAGGGCCTTAGTGCTGTCAATCAACCTCATGTACTCGCTGCTCAATGTGCTAATGGCAGAGAAACAACTAATTGATACAGGAAAACCGTTTATCCGCCATCATCGATGGCTATGCTAACTAGCAAGGCGCAGTGAGGGGTATCGGGAGAAGAGCAGCGTCACACGGACATGATTGACAGCGCTAAGATCCGCCTCCTGGCTCTGATTGGTTGTCTCATATCGAACTGTCACGACATGGTTACAGTTTCAACAAACATGTCAAAAATACATTCATATAAAAGTTACAAACTGCTGCGATAAAAAGACGGAGGCCTTAAATTATAAAGTCATGTTTGATATATGTGGCATTTTTATAGCTGAATATAATTTATTATGAAATGATTCTATTTGGCTGAAAAACATTTAACTGTCACTGTAAAGGAACAGTTGAGACTGAATGGCTGCTTCAGGTTTGAGTTTCTTCTTCTTCTCCTCCTGCAGGACGGTTTGTGGATCAACAAGCTGCCTCTCACCATGACCTCTAACCCTGCTGTGACCTCTGCCCGCCAGCCCCCCCTCATGGCGTCGCCCCCGGAGCCCATCTGTCTGTCCGACTCTCTGGACGAGGACCTGACCGCTCCGTCTCTGGACTCCATCTCGCATGCTCTGGCGTTGCTTAGCAACGCTTCCAAGGGCCTGGGCCTGGCCGACAGCCCCATGTCGCCGCCCCCCCTCCAGATGCCCACCTCCTCGCCGCCACCCGTCGCCCCCCACTACCCCGCCGCCTCCCAGTTGGCCACCTCGGCTGCGTCCACGTTGCAGCAGCATTCCCTGGTGAAGGCAGAGCCCGCTCCTCTTCCTCCTGCTGCCTCTGTGGGGAACCTATCAGGAACATCTTCCTCTACCTCTTCCTCTTCTTCTACTTCTCCTGTTGTCTCCTCCATGGCTCACCTGCACACCCCCGGCCTCTCGTTGGCCTCCAGGACTGCAGATTGTCACTACGGGCAGGTCAAGGGCTGCCTGGCTCAGACTCAGAGACACGTTACCATGGTGACGCCCAGTCACAGGCCACAGGCGGCGATGGGGAAGATGCACCCCCATCCTTCTCCTTCGCCTCCGAAGCAGCGGCCTCCGCCCACTGCTTCCCCTCTGCTGCCTCCCCACCAGAAAGGCTTCACCTGCCCAGCAGGGATACTGGGAACACTGGGAGGCGTTTCCAAGACCGCCGTCAAACCCAGCGGCATTAGCAGCAGCAATGGCGGCGGCGCCCTGAGCGGCCCCGTCCAGCCGCCTTCCTCCTCCTCGCCTTCGACGCAGCCCCGCTCCAACTCTACGTCCCACCACGTCCCACAGTCGTTCCACCCGCCGTCCCCGGCCCCGTCCTCCTCGCCGTCCCCCACCTCCCAGAGTAAACCCCAGTCACACCATCACCACCAGGCCAACTTCATCACGCCCATGCAGGCCACCCTCACCAAGTCGTCCCACAGCAGCAACTCCTCCCCCATCATCAAGCTCACCCCTCGGCCCCCCGCGCCCACACCGCCCCCGTCTTCCTCCCCGTCCCCGTCGTCCTCGCCGTCGCACCAGCTCTCCCATCAGCAGCACCAGTACGCTTCCAAAACCCCCAAAACCTTCCGGACCCCCTTCAGCGTGTCGGGCGGCGGGCCGGTGAAGCCGGCGCCGCCTGCCGGCTGCAGCTTCGTCCAGAAGCCTCAGCCACCGCCCAGCAGCAGCGCCAACAATAAGGGAGATAAAACTCCGCCCTCTTCCACAGCTTCAGCTTTGGCCAATCAGAGGCAGAGGGTCTCGGTGGGCGGGGCCATCCAGAGCTCTAAGGCGGGAAACGGCTGGGCACCTTCAGGCACTCTGGCTACGTCTGCTACAACGTCGCATCTCTCACAGGTCAGTTTTTAAACAAATCATAAATTAAAATGACAAAAATTAGAAGGGTGTTCATTTATTTGTACATCTTTGCAAAGCATTAGTAGAACCTCCTGCACAACCAACAAGAACTCATCAAGCGGTTCCTGGATGGTAAGTCAACAACAAATCACTTTTCTTTTCCAGCAGCCATTGTACAGTGGTTAAACCAGCTGACTGAACATCCTGGAGCTTAGATTAGTTTTTAAGGAAATCGCACAGTACCTGTTAATTGTGACTGAATCTGTAGGTTTTTGAAACTGCTCATTCTCCACACAACAAAAAACATTAGTTTATTGCCAAAAATTGGCTTTTTAAAGCACTTAGGTTGTTTTTGAGTCACAATGGGTGGGAACTTTACTGTTGCCTAACAACTCAAGCTAAGTTGCAGCATGTTTTTTTCAGCTGGTTTTACCACTGGATGTGCTGTACAATGGCTGCTGGAAAAGACGCATGTTTTGTTGACTTAAAATTCAGAAACCACTTACTGCATTCTTGTTGGTTATGCAGGAGGCTCTACTAATGCTTTTCAAAGGTGAATATCTGTTTGCATCCATTTCAGAGTAAGAATTGTGTGGCAAGAGCTTACTTGGATTTAAAGTGACAGGAGGCCTTAAAACAGCTCAAAATAGGCTGAACTGATCAGACTCTTTATCCAAGAATGATTTTATGCAACAAAAGTGTAATAAACATTTTTTTTAAGCTCACAGACCTATACAAGAAAGCACAATTAGTTGCCTTTAAAATTACATTAAAAAAATACATATGTATATATTTAAGATGGAAATTTTTTTTTCTATATCTGCCAGGTATCGGCTGCAGGCTCCCCTCTCCTCACCAACCACTCTGCTCTCCCTCTGGGCTTCGGCATGCTGGGAGGTCTGGTTCCTGTCTCTCTGCCCTTCCAGTTTCCCCCGTTACTAAATTTCAGCGCTCCTGGAGCTGCAAGTGCGGCTAGCATGGGCTCAACCCCCAGCTCCAACTCAGGATACCCTCTAGCACAGAGCGACCTAATGGGTGAGTGAATGCTCAGCTGATGAAACTCAATAAAAATGGATTTATTACTGAAAATGTGAATGAATGAAAACGCATTGAGACATTATCATAATGAAGGGTCCTCCTAAGGGCCAATCTGTCCACTAAGCAGAAAAATATCCTGTAGAAATAAAGCCATCTGCAGTTCTCCACAAGCCCACTAGGGGGCAAAGCAGACATGTGATAGCAAGTTATAATAAATATGACAACAGAGTTATAATACAAGTAAAATAATGATGCAGTATTAATAGAAAAAAGTTGTAAAAGCTTTGATAAGTTTTCAAAACCGGATGTCCTGCTGCTGCTGACAATAATTTGATCAAATTATTCAGCTTCTAATGGATGAATGTATTCAAATCAGTCTAAATGATCACTTCTGAACAAGCAGAAATTATTATCCAGATGATGATGATACCTGTGAAACTAACTATGTACATTCTGGTTTTAAATGTACAATTTTTCAAGAGTTGGGGTTGTAATTCAGAGAATGTGTATAATTGGGACTAATTAGTTGCTTAACAAGCAGCGTAGGTGTGTTGACGTTGGCAGCTGCTCCATCTGCAGACTGCAGCTGAGTAGGTGGATGAACAAAGACAACATGTGTTTTTCCTGTAAGTACCGGTTTAAGATCAGAACCCAAACACCTTTGGTACTCAGTCTTGCGTGACGTCACGCCTGCTGTGGGGCAAAACGCTGCTGGCAGACGATGATTAGCATAATTGGTTTTAGCTGTTCTCAATATAACACGGTGAACCTTAAATGTCCGCCTGATGTATAAAAGAAAAAGGGACGCAGTGCTTTCCTACTAATCGTCAACACTACAGAAGGTCAGGAAAAAGTTTTAATGTAGTAAAAAATAGCGAGGAAGAGGGGAGTAGTTCAGTCAGACTTGCTTGATTTTGACAACCGTAACATGTAGATGCGATGTGGAATTCGGTTTGTTACGGTTCAGTTACGAAATATTAAAAAAAAGGTGACCCAAACACCAACTCCGACAGATCATCGGTAAAGCAGGTGTTTAAATTGGCTAATCTACCACGGCAGTGTTAGCTTGGCTAATAGCAGCGGAAGCTAATCTAATTACCGAGTTAGCTAATAGCAGCGGTAGCTAATCTACCACAGCTATCACTCAGTAATAATCACAAAATAAACATCAAACCTAAAAACATAATACTGCAACGGACTGAATGTTATGTTCTTTCTGTGGGAAATGTTTGAGTGTTTTTTATTTTATTTTTTTATGTTGAATACCGATACATAAAGTGGCGTCGTTGTCAGTTTCTATGGCAACGAGTCTGCGTGTAGCGTAACTGACGCACAGAGAGAAAAAAAGTGGTTTTGAGTTTTACTTTAACGGCTTTTCTGCGTTATTTTTGTCTTTGCTGAGGCACACTGCACTGAATCGGTAACACCTACATCTCCATGTTTCAATAAGTGAACGGAGTTGTTCTGATAATCGTCTTGCCCTTTAGCGTTGTGCGCATGCGCGAAATATCCAGATGTAAACAATAACATGCAATGTGTCAAATAAAGCTAAGTAAAGCATCAAATAGGATGCTTATTTTGTTTAATCGTCGCGAGGCATTATTCCTAGAAAATAACCTGAATTTACCTCAAATTAATTGATAATTGGGTCAAAATGGTAATAACTTTCCTATTTGACAATAACTTGACAATACTCTCGGTCTCGGTTTATTTTCTGCGGAAGTGCTTCCACTCTGTGCTGCAACTTTCCACCCATTTATCACATCAACCTTAAACTCCATCTTGCTTTGAGCCGCAGGTTTATGTTGTTTAATGTGTTTTCGTCTTTCACACGTTGTGGTTCTTGTTGCGGTCTTTCTTCTCATTTGTCTGCCCTTCCCTCCTCAGATCTGTATAAGAGCCTCCAGTCAGGGTCGCAGGCTGCCCTACCTCCTCACTTGCAGCTTGCTTTTTCAGGTAATCTGCATGCCTCCTCTTTTTTTATCCTACCACCTCTGGTCCCCGACTGTCGCTGTCTAGTCAACCTGCTGCTGTTTTGATTCTCAGCATGTTAAACACTGCAGAAGTATTTATCCCGGTTTGTATAGGTGCTTGAAATCCTTGAAAATGCTTGAATTTCAGTGAGGTTGGAAAGTGCTTAAATTCTATATAAACTGGACAATTTTGTAACAAATATTTAATCAATGTAACGTTTGATTAAAAGCCGTTTATTATTCCTAATAACTGACTTATTGAACTGTGTAACTTAAAGGTTATCTTACATTTTATGCGTTAAAGTTATTGAAATTGTGGGATTTCTTTTGTTAAATTAGACCAGTCTGGTGTAAGAGAGACACATAGTGTAATATTTTAGTTGGTCTTAGTTTACCTGGTGTAGAATACAATCACAAAACATTATTAATAAATTATACCATATAATAGTGAGTTGGAACTGTTTTTTTAGTTAATTTGTTAATTTGTATTGTTTATCTCCAAATGAGGTGCTGGAAAAATTTGAAACTTACCTTGAAAATGTGGAAATGTTTGATTTTTACTGTGGGAAAAACACAGTATGGACCTTGTACTGTACTGTTTCCACTGGGTAATTATTTTACTCATAACAAGACATTTTTCCGCTTTTAAAAGCAAAATAATCCACCTGTGGAAATAGTACTTTTTCATTAATATTAAGGATTTATTTGCTTAAAACAAGTGCTTATTCCTTGCTGAAGTTTTGTTTTATTTCAAGCAGATAAACAGTTTTCCTTTAACTGCAAGTTGTTTCTCCGTCATTAGCAGCATGTTCATGAGGTTGATTGACAGCGCTAAGCCCCTCCTCCTGCCTCTGATTGGTTATTTTTGACCGGGAGCTCTTAATTCTTTTGAGACGACAATAACAGTGCAGGGAGGAGGTTCATTATTTTCACAGATTAATTTTCCCAAAATATGATGACACTTTTAACAAATATGTACAAAAAAAAAGTATTTTTAAAATAGACTTTGATACTGCAGCTTTAATGTTAAAATCTTTGCTCCTTGCTCTCAGACTCGAACCAAAGCCAGAGTGGAGACATGAAGCGGAAAACCCACTGACCAATAAGAGCGCAGGAGGCGATGGGCGACGTCACACGCTGACCAATAGGAATCCTCCGCTCCGATGGACTGCCCCGAGGTAGGGAGGGGGCGGAGCTCCAACGTCTCCTTGGTAACGGACCTGAAGGAGGTCGAGTTTCTCCTCCCTACGAGCAGCGGCGGCGAACCGAGACTGAGTGAATGAGGAGAGCGCTTCCTTTTGTTGAGTTTCTTTTATTTTTATTTTTGTCGACATGTTTACATATGACTGACCTCGATCACTGTGGAATGAGTGTAGAGCAGCGGTACGCTCCATTTTATGATTTATATTTAAGGAATATGTGGTATTACAGGACGCTTCTTATCACAAAGGAAAAAAACAAACAGGAAGAGCAGGAAATGATGTAAGTTTTTCTGTTTTTTTTGTCGATCGTGGGAATCGTCGTGTCCGTTTCTCTGCTCCCACTGATGACTGTTAAGTAGTAGCTTAAATTAATACTGATAAATTATTTTTTAATTCACAGGGACAAAACCATGAGTGCGAGTGCTGAGGTTGACTTGAATGTGCGTTTGTACATAGAAGAAGAGCATATAATACTGTTAATTTCTATCCAGATTATTCTCTAAGGACTCGTTCCCCTTTCACAGTGACGAGCAAGTGAAGGTTAGACGGCCGTCTCTTTGCTCACCGTGTTTTTGGTGCTGTTTAGTCACACTGGACCTTTTTTTTTTTTTTTTTTCCCTGGATATTTAAACAAGAAGAAAAAAACTTGAATTGAGAAAGTTTAGTGATCCTCTTCTGAGCAGAGGAAACCGTTTTTTTTTCTTTACGCCTGTGAGAGGGGGGAGGATTGTAGCCTACTTGAATATTTTGTTTTTAATGTTTCACTGCTTACTTACTCAAACCAACTTAATATAACAAAACGCCTTAGTTTGTATCGAATAAGTGTGAAAAAGATCTATGCAGGACTGAAAAAGCTCAATGCAAAGTGCAAGTCGTCGCTTGGCTTTCAACCTCTTCTCAGCTCGTCAGCGGTGGGATTGTTTTACACGACACTCTGTTTATTTCTGGCGTGTTCGCATGGAAAACAAAGTGAAGTTTCAATACTTTAACACTGTTAGCCTCCATGTGTTTATATATTAGCTACATGCTAACCCTGCTAACACCTGCCATCTTGCATTGGTGATGAGTGTTGTTAGATTGTTGTGCAGGAATTGGTGTTCTTTGCGTCATGCTGCAACATCTCAATCAGATTTAACCCCAGACTTTGACTAGACGGACTGCTATCAAGGACAAAAATCTTGATCAAAGCGTCCCTTGTGGAAGCAGATACCAGAATCAAATTCATATTTTTTCAATAGCAACGTTGCAATTAGTATGCCACTTGATTATGTATATTAAAGACCACTGCATAACCCCAAGACACTTGAACCTTTAAGCTGAAAACTAATGTCACAATAAGCAATAAGTCAAATGATCGCATGATAAATTAAAATGAGTCAGTAGAGATGCTAGTTTTTAATTATCGTGGAAAAGTCGGCATTTTGAGGATGGTGAAGAAGTTGGTTTGCACTGCTTGCCTCTTTTGCCCATTTTCCCTGTCAAAACTGAATAATTGTTTTTTTTTTGTTGTTGTTTTTTAAATCCAGTTTTGGTTACAGAGACTTCTTAATCCATTTTAATTATTGTTTTGTTTATTTACAATATTTAAAACGTTTTCCAGTTAAATGTTCTTTAGAAATTAAAGTTATTTTTATCTTTGAGGGCGTACTCACATTAATATGTGATTATTAATATGTAGTTGTTGTTATTATTATTATATTAGAAATATACTGCTCAAAAAAATAAAGGGAACATTTCCCTTTAATTGTGTGTGTGGCTCCAAATCCAGGCCTCCATTGGTTAATAAATTTGATTTCCATTGATGATTTTTGTGTGATTTTGTTGTCAGCACATTCAGCTTTGTACAGAACAAAGTATTCAATGAGAATATTTCATTCATTCAGATCTAGGATGTGTTATTTGAGTGTTCCCTTTATTTTTTTGAGCAGTGTAGTTTCAAAATGACAGTATTATCCTTTATGGCAATAACTTCTGTGACAATTTATTGTCCATCAAAATGTATCATGACAGGCGACTAAAGGTCAGATATTCTGCTGACAAGAGCAAAGAAAATAAACATTTTATTACCTAAAATGCAACAGCAGCTGTTCCTTTAGTGAACGTTTAATCATTTGAAGCAAAGGATGCATCTGCAGTTAAAAATATATTTTTAACATCAACATGTTAAAAACCCAAACATTCATGCTCAACATCTATAAATTGTAGAGCTGATCTGTTCATTGATTACTTTATTAACCGGTTATTAATTGGATAGTAAAAGATAATTAACAGGTTTTTTAAAAAAATTTAAGAATTTGAACCAGGTGAAGCTAAACGATGCTACTTGAATTCTGGGTAAAGATGGAGGTCTTTTTTAATCTTAAAAAACATAAAATATATGTATTCTGTACAGTTTTGGCTTCATTGCTGCTCACATGCCCTCCTGTAGAGTCTACATACTCCAGTTAACGATTCATCAACTACTAAATTAGTTGATTATTTCTATAATCAATTCATCTAGATTACTCTGATTGTTTCAGCCGTACTGCTGGCAAATAAAAGTCAGATTTTAGGGTCCTCAAGCAAAATAGCAATCACATTCAACTGTTTGTGGTTTGTATTTTTTCAAAGCCGTCAGTTTTAAACCAGACGCAAAACGAAACAATTTGAACAAATTCAGTTTCAGTCTGGTCAGTCCTCAGATTAACTTCCTAGACGTTTCGGCTTTAAAATGTTTCTAATTATGCTGTTTTTTTTAATCAATTGTCTGTCTTACTGAGTCATGAACTCTGACCTTAACTGAGGTACGAATTTGTCAGATTTAGATTTTTATATTTATTGAGGCTCACAGGGTTAAACTTCACTTTGCTTTCTCTGAACACTGGTAGCAAAACCTTCCCTCAGATGAATACCTCCGTTTACAAATAAACGTTCTTCCTGACTCTGTGTCCTCACTCTTTCCCACCCTGCCCATCGTGTGTGTGTGTGTGTGTGCGTGTGTGTGCGTGTGTGTGCGTGTGTGTGCGTGTGTGTGTGTGTGTGTGTGTG